>NC_091235.1:2602654-2622654 GCF_040958095.1 Procambarus clarkii
TCTAACTCCTGAGGCACATATAAATAGGATAACGACAGCAGCGTACTCTACACTGGCGAAAATTAGAACTTCATTCAGAAACCTAAATGAGGAGGCTTTTAGGGCGCTTTACACTGCCTACGTGAGACCCGTCTTAGAGTATGCCGCGCCATCATGGAGCCCCCACCTGAAGAAACACATAAAGAAACTGGAGAAGGTTCAGAGGTTTGCGACGAGGCTTGTCCCAGAGTTACGAGGGATGGGATATGAAGAGCGGCTGAAGGAACTGAACCTTACGACACTAGAGAAAAGAAGGGAGAGAGGAGATATGATAGGGACATATAAAATACTCAGGGGAATTGACAAAGTGGAAATAGATGAAATGTTCACACGTAATAATAACAGAACGAGGGGACATGGGTGGAAACTGGAAACTCAGATGAGTCACAGAGATGTTAGGAAGTTTTCTTTTAGCGTGAGAGTAGTGGAAAAATGAAATGCACTTGGGGAACAGGTTGTGGAAGCAAATACTATTCATACTTTTAAAACTAGGTATGATAGGGAAATGGGACAGGAGTCATTGCTGTAAACAACCGATAGCTGGAAAGGCGGGATCCAAGAGTCAATGCTCGATCCTGCAAGCATAAATAGGTGAGTACAAATAGGTGACTACATAGCAGGTACTGTAACAAATGGAGGGAAAAAAATTATAGTCGCAGTCATATATAATCCACCACCAAATGACAGAAGACCTTGACAGGAATATGATAGAAACAACATGGCCACCATTAACATAATAGAAAGAGCAGCTTCTGTTGCTAGCAGGAATGGATCTGGACTACTAATTATGGGAGACTTCAACCATGGGAAGATAGATTGGAAGAACAGAGACCCGCATGGAGGACCAGAAACATGGAGAGCTAAACTGCTGGACGTGGCAACAAGAAACTTTCTAAGCCAGCACACCAAAGAACCAACAAGAATGAGAGGAGAAGATGAACCAGCAATGCTTGATTTGATATTTACCCTAAATGAATGGGATATAAGGGAAGTTAAGATGGAAGCGCCCTTGGGAATGAGTGACCACAGTGTATTGAACTTTGAGTACCTGGTAGAGCTAGGACTTATCTCCCCCCAAAAAGAACTAGGAATCAAAAGGCTGGCATACCGAAAGGGGAATTATGAACAGATGAGAAGTTTCCTAAGTGAAATACCTTGGGACACAGACCTCAGAGACAAGTCTGTACAGGGTATGATGGACTATGTTACCCAAAAGTGTCAGGAGGCAGTAAACAGGTTCATCCCGGCCCAAAGGGAAAAATCCGAGAAGCAACAGAAGAATCCATGGTATAATAGGGCATGTATGGAAGCTAAGAAACTGAACAAAAAGGCGTGGAGGAACGTCCGGAATAACAGAACACCAGAAAGCAGAGAGAGATACCAGAGAACCAGGAATGAGTACGTCAGGGTGAGAAGAGAAGCAGAGAAAAATTTTGAAAATGATATAGCAAACAAAGCCAAGACCGAACCAAAGCTACTCCACAGTCACATCAGAAGGAAAACAACAGTGAAAGAACAGGTATTGAAACTTAGAACAGGCGAGGACAGGTATACAGAGAATGACAGAGAGGTGTGTGAGGAACTCAACAAGAGGTTCCAGGAGGTCTTCACAATAGAACAGGGTGAGGTCACTGTGCTAGGAGAAAGGGAGGTAAACCAGGTGGCCTTGGAGGAGTTCGAAATTACGAGAGAGGAGGTCAAGAGACACCTGCTGGATCTGGATGTTAGAAAGGCTGTTGGTCCAGATGGGATCTCACCATGGGTACTGAAAGAGTGTGCAGAGGCACTTTGCCTGCCACTCTCCATAGTGTATAGTAAGTCACTAGAGACGGGAGACCTACCAGAAATATGGAAGACGGCGAATGTGGTCCCAATATACAAAAAGGGCGACAGACAAGAGGCACTGAACTACAGGCCAGTGTCCTTGACTTGTATACCATGCAAGGTGATGGAGAAGATCGTGAGAAAAAACCTGGTAACACATCTGGGGAGAAGGGACTTCGTGACAAATCGCCAACATGGATTCAGGGAGGGTAAATCTTGCCTTACAGGCTTGATAGAATTCTACGATCAGGTGACACAGATTAAGCAAGAAAGAGAGGGCTGGGCGGACTGCATTTTCTTGGATTGTCGGAAAGCCTTTGACACAGTACCGCATAAGAGGCTGGTACATAAGCTGGAGAGACAGGCAGGTGTAGCTGGTAAGGTGCTCCAGTGGATAAGGGAGTATCTAAGCAATAGGAAGCAGAGAGTTACGGTGAGGGGTGAGACCTCCGATTGGCGTGAAGTCACTAGTGGAGTCCCACAGGGCTCTGTACTCGGTCCTATCTTGTTTCTGATATATGTAAATGATCTCCCGGAGGGTATCGATTCATTTCTCTCAATGTTTGCGGACGATGCTAAAATTATGAGAAGGATTAAAACAGAAGAGGACTGTTTGAGGCTTCAAGAAGACCTAGACAAGCTGAAGGAATGGTCGAACAAATGGTTGTTAGAGTTTAACCCAACCAAATGTAATGTAATGAAGATAGGTGTAGGGAGCAGGAGGCCAGATACAAGGTATCATCTGGGAGAGGAAATTCTTCAGGAGTCAGAGAAGGAAAAAGACTTGGGGGTTGATATCACGCCAGACCTGTCTCCTGCAGCACATATCAAGCGGATAACATCAGCGGCATATGCCAGGCTGGCCAACATACGAACGGCATTCAGAAACTTGTGTAAAGAATCATTCAGAACTTTGTATACCACATATGTCAGGCCAATCCTGGAGTATGCAGCCCCAGCATGGAGTCCATATCTAGTCAAGGATAAGACTAAACTGGAAAAGGTTCAAAGGTTTGCCACCAGACTAGTACCCGAGCTGAGAGGTATGAGCTACGAGGAGAGACTACGGGAATTAAACCTCACTTCGCTGGAAGACAGAAGAGTTAGGGGGGACATGATCACCACATTCAAGATTCTGAAGGGGATTGATAGGGTAGATAAAGACAGTCTATTTAACACAAGGGGAACACGCACAAGGGGACACAGGTGGAAACTGAGTGCCCAAATGAGCCACAGAGATATTAGAAAGAACTTTTTTAGTGTCAGAGTGGTTGACAAATGGAATGCATTAGGAAGTGATGTGGTGGAGGCTGACTCCATACACAGTTTCAAGTGTAGATATGACAGAGCCCGATAGGCTCAGGAATCTGTACACCTGTTGATTGACGGTTGAGAGGCGGAACCAAAGAGCCAGAGCTCAACCCCCGCAAACACAACTAGGTGAGTACAACTAGGTGAGTACACGCATACACAAGCACACACACACACACGCATAAACAAGCACACACACACACACGCATACACAAGCACACACACACGCACACACACGGGGAAGTACTTCCTTACTGGGGAAGTAAGGAAGTGTTTACTAGAGTTGGACGTGACGAAGGCTATAGGCCCAGATGGAATCTCCCCTTGGGTTCTAAAGAAAGGAGCAAGAGAACTGAGCCTACCACTCTCCATAGTGTATAACAAATCACTGGCAACAGGGGAACTGCCAGATATTTGGAAAGCAGCTAACGTAGTCCCGATATACAAGAAAGGGGATAGACAGGAGGCACTGAACTACAGGCCAGTGTCCCTAACCTGCATACCATGCAAGCTGATGGAGAAGATTGTGCGAAAAAAACTAGTGGAGCATCTGGAGCGAAGGAACTTTGTAACACAGCATCAACATGGGTTCAGGGATGGCAGGTCCTGCCTCACAGGGTTACTTGAATGCTACGACCAGGCAACAAAAATAAGGCAAGAAAGAGAAGGGTGGGCAGACTGCATATTTTTGGATTGTCAGAAAGCCTTTGATACAGTGCCACACAAGAGGCTAGTGCGAAAGTTGGAGATGCAGGCTGGAGTGAGAGGGAAGGTACTCCGGTGGATAGAGGAGTACCTAAGCAACAGGAGACAACGAGTCTGTGTGAGGGGTGAGGTCTCAGATTGGCGAGACGTCACAAGTGGAGTCCCGCAGGGGTCAGTCCTTGGACCTATACTGTTTCTGGTATATGTAAATGATCTCCCAGAGGGTATAGATTCGTTCCTCTCAATGTTTGCCGACGATGCAAAAATTATGAGGAGGATTGAAACAGAGGATTATAGTAGGAGGCTACAAGATGACCTGGATAGACTGAGTGAATGGTCCAACAAATGGCTGTTGAAGTTCAACCCGAGTAAATGCAAAGTAATGAAACTAGGCAGTGGAAACAGGAGGCCAGGCACAGGATACAGAATAGGAGATGAAGTACTTAATGAAACAGACAGAGAGAAAGATCTAGGAGTTGATATCACACCAAACCTGTCTCCTGAAGCCCACATAAAGAGAATAACGTCTGCGGCATATGCGAGGCTGGCTAACATCAGAACGGCGTTCAGGAACCTGTGTAAGGAATCATTCAGAATCTTGTACACCACATATGTAAGACCATTCCTGGAGTATGCGGCCCCAGCATGGAGCCCGTACCTTGTCAAGCACAAGACGAAGCTGGAAAAAGTCCAAAGGTATGCTACTAGACTAGTCCCAGAACTAAGAGGCATGAGTTATGAGGAAAGGCTGCGGGAAATGCACCTTACGACACTGGAAGACAGAAGAGTAAGGGGGGACATGATCACAACCTACAAAATCCTCAGGAGAATCGACCGGGTAAATAAGGATGAACTATTCAACACTGGTGGGACGCGAACAAGGGGACACAGGTGGAAGCTGAGTACCCAAATGAGCCACAGAGACGTTAAAAAGAACTTTTTCAGTGTCAGAGTAGTTAGTAAATGGAATGCATTAGGAAGTGATGTGGTGGAGGCTGACTCCATACACAGTTTCAAATGTAGATATGATAGAGCCCAATAGGCTCAGGAATCTGTACACCAGTTGATTGACGGTTGAGAGGCGGGACCAAAGAGCCAGAGCTCAACCCCCGCAAGCACAATTAGGTGAGTACAATTAGGTGAGTACACGCATACACAAGCACACACACACACACACACACACACGCATACACAAGCACACACACACACACGCATACACAAGCACACACACACACACGCATTAACAAGCACACACACACACACACACACGCATACACAAGCACACACACACACACATTAACAAGCACACACACACACACGCATACACAAGCACACACACACACACGCATACACAAGCACACACACACACACACGCATACACAAGCACACACACACACACGCATTAACAAGCACACACACACACACACGCATTAACAAGCACACACACACACACACACGCATACACAAGCACACACACACACACATTAACAAGCACACACACACACACATTAACAAGCACACACACACACACGCATACACAAGCACACACACACACACACATTAACAAGCACACACACACACACGCATACACAAGCACACACATACACACACGCATAAACAAGCACACACACACACACACACGCATACACAAGCACACATACACACACACACACACGCATACACAAGCACACACACACACACGCATACACAAGCACACACACACACACACACACACGCATACACAAGCACACACACACACACGCATTAACAAGCACACACACACACACGCATACACAAGCACACATACACACACACACACACACACACGCATACACAAGCGCACACACACACACACGCATAAACTAGCACACACACACACACACGCATACACAAGCACACATACACACACACACACACGCATACACAAGCACACACACACACACGCATAAACAAGCACACACACACACACACGCATAAAGAAGCACACACACACACACACACGCATACACAAGCACACACACACACACGTGCCTGTAGTTCAGGTGCTGAACTACAGGCCAGTGTCCTTAACTTGTGTACCATGCAAGGTGATGGAGAAGATCGTGAGAAAAAACCTGGTAACAGATCTGGAGAGAAGAGACTTCGTGACAACCCATCAACATGGGTTCAGGGAGGGTAAATCTTGCCTTACAGGCTTGATAGAATTCTACGATCAGGTGACAAAGATTAAGCAAGAAAGAAAAGAATGAGCGGATTGCATTTTCTTGGACTGTCGGAAAGCCTTTGACACAGTATCGCATAAAAGGCTGATGTATAGTCTGGAGAAACAGGCAGGAGTAACTGCTAGGGCGCTCCAGTGGATAAGGGAGTACCTAAGCAATAGGAAGCAGAGAGTTACAGTGAGGGGTGAGACCTCAGACTGGCGTGAAGTCACCAATGGAGTCCCACAGGGCTCTGTACTCGGAACTATCCTGTTTCTGATATACGTAAATGATCTCCCGGAGGGTATAGACTCATTCCTCTCAATGTTTGCTGACGATGCTAAAGCTATGAGAAGGATTTAGACAGAACAGGACTGCTTGAGGCTTCAAGAAGACCTGGACAAACTGAAGGAATGGTCGAACAAATGGCTATTAGAGTTTAACCCAAGCAAATGTAATGTAATGAAGATAGGTGTAGGGAACAGGAGGCCAGATACAAGGTATCATTTGGGAGATGAAATACTTCAAGAGTCAGAGAGAGAGAGAGAGACCTGGGGGTTGATATCACGCCAGACCTGTCCCCTGAAGCTCATATCAAGAGGATAACATCAGCGGCATATGCCAGGTTGGCCAACATAAGAACTGCCTTTAGAAACTTGTGTAATTAATTATTCAAAACTTTGTATACCACATTGGTCAGACCAATCCTGGAGTATGCAGCTCCAGCATGGAGTCCATATCTAGTCAAACATAAGACTAAACTGAAAAAGGTTCAAAGGTTTGCCACCAGACTAGTACCCGAGCTGAGAGGTATGAGCTACGAGGAGAGACTACGGGAATTAAACCTCAAGTCACTGGGAGACAGAAGAGTTAGAGGGAACATGATTACCACATACAAGATTCTCAAGGGAATTGATAGGGTAGATAAAGACAGTCTATTTAACACAAGGGGCACACGCACTAGGGGACACAGGTGGAAATTGAGTGCCCAAATGAGCCACAGAGATATTAGAAAGAATTGTGTCAGAGTGGTTGACAAATGGAATGTATTAGGGGCTGATGTGGTGGAGGCAGACTCCATACACAGTTTCAAGTGTAGATATGATAGAGCCCAATAGGCTCAGGAACCTGTACACCTGTTGATTGACAGTTGAGAGGCGGGACCAAAGAGCCAGAGCTGAACCCCCGCAAACACAACTAGGTGAGTACACACACCAGGAAGCAGCCCGTGACAGCTGACTAACTAACGTGACAGGAGCCGGTCGGCCGAGCGGACAGCACGCTGGACTTGTGATCCTATTCCTGGTCCTGGGTTCGATCCCAGGCGCCGGCGAGAAACAATTGGCAGAGTTTCTTTCACCCTATGCCCCTGTTACCTAGCAGTAAAATAGGTACCTGGGTGTTAGTCAGCTGTCACGGGCTGCTTCCTGGGGGGTGGAGGCCTGGTCGAGGACCGGGCCACGGGGACACCAAAAGCCCCGAAATCATCTCAAGATAACCTCAAGATAGGTAACAGGGGCATTAGGGTGAAACAAACTCTGCCCATTGTGTGTGTATGTAAGTGTGTACTCACTTAGTTGTGCTTGCGGGGATTGAGCTCTGGCTCTCTGGTCCCGCCTCTCAACTGGTAATGAAACACCCATATCTATACCTACCAGTGTCAGGACGACACACATTGTAGGATTACCTTCATTTCCGTATTATATGTTGCTTGAGGAGTATTGATGATTGCAGGATGGTGTACAGGTGGTGGGAGGCCAGATCTTGGCACAACCTGTAAGGTGTAACAAGGCGTAGTTGGCGGCAACCACTCTAAGTTATCCGCCTCGTTAAGTAGTGGATGGGGCCACCAAGACTCCTTGTGGCCGTCATGTTTGGTTGTAATTACCTAAGTGTAGTTACAGGATGAGAGCTACGCTCGTGGTGTCCCGTCTTCCCAGCACTCTTTGTCATATAATGCTTTGAAACTACTGACGGTCTTGGCCTCCACCACCTTCTCACCTAACTTGTTCCAACCGTCTACCACTCTGTTTGCGAAAGTGAATTTTCTTATATTTCTTTGGCATCTGTGTTTAACTAGTTTAAATCTATGACCTCTTGTTCTTAAAGTTCCAGGTCTCAGGAAATCTCCCCTATCGATTTTATCAATTCCTGTTACTATTTTGTATGTAGTGATCATATCCCCTCTTTTTCTTCTGTCTTCTAGTTTTGGCATATTTAATGCCTCAAACCTCTCCTCGTAGCTCTTGCCCTTCAGTTCCGATTATTAATATTTTAATAACATATTTTGTTGTGTCGTGGCAATATATATCTTCCATGGTTATGGCCAAATTCCACTGTGATAATCGTTTTCTTTGAACGAGTTTTTAAATTAATTTGTGTTAGTATTGGTTAATAGGTTAGTACAAGAACAGCAATTAGCTGCATATTGTAACTTGGAGTATTAAAGTAGGTCGGTTTTTCCGACAAACCGTCAGCTCGGGTACTAGTCTGGTGGTAAACCTTTGAACTTTTTCCAGTTTAGTCTTATGCTTGACTAGATATGGATTCCATGCTGGAGATGCATTCTCCAAGATTGGTCTGACATATGTGGTATACAAAGTTCTGAATGATTCCTTACACAACTTTCTAAAGGCCGTTCTTATGTTGGACAACCTGGCATATGCTGCTGATGTTATCCTCTTGATATGAGCTTCAGGGGACAGGTCTGGCGTGATATCAACCCCCAGGTCTTTCTCTCTCTCTTTGACTCTTGATATATTTCACCTCCCAAATGATACCTTGTATCTGGTCTCCTGCTCTCTACACCTATCTTCATTACATTTGCTTGGGTTAAACTCTAACAACCATTTGTTCGACCATTTCTTCAGCTTGTCCAGGTCTTCTTGAAGCCTCAAGCTGTCCTCCTCTGTCTTAATCCTTCTCATAATTTTGGCGTCGTCAGCAAACATTGAGAGGAATGAGTCTATACCCTCTGGGAGATCATTTACGTATATCAGAAACAGGATAGTTCCGAGTACAAAGCCCTGTGGGACTCCACTGGTGACTTCACGCCAGTCTGAGGTCTCACCCCTCACTGTAACTCTCTGCTTCCTATTGCTTAGATACTCCCTTATCCACTGGAGAGCCTTACCTGTGCCTGTTTAGTGCCTGTTTCTCCAGCTTATGTACCAGCCTCTTTTGGGGGGCTGTGCCAAAGGCTTTCCGACAGTCCAAGAAAATGCAGTCCGCCCAGCCTTCTCTTTCTTGCTTAATCTTTGTCACCTGGTCGTAGAACTCTGTTAAGCCTCTCAGGCAATATTTACCCTCCCTGAACCCATATTGGTGATTTGTCACGAAGTCCCTTCTCTCCAGATGTGTTACTAGGTTTTTTCTCACAATCTTCTCCATCACCTTGCCTGGTATACAAGTTAAGGACACTGGCCTGTAGTTCAGTGCCTCTAGCCTGTCGCCCTTTTTGTATATTGGGACCACATTCGCCGTCTTCCATATTTCTGGTAGGTCTCCCGTGACCTACTATACACTATGGAGAGTGGCAAGCAAAGTGCTCCTGCACACTCTTTCAATACCCATGGTGAGATCCCGTCTGGACCAACAGCCTTACTCACACCCAGATCCAACAGGTGTGTCTTGACCTCCTCTCTTGTAATTTCGAACACTTCCACGGTCACCTGGTTTACTGCCACCTCTATTAGCGAAGTGACCTCACCTTGTTCTGTTGTGAAGACCACCTGGAACCTCTTATTGAGTTCTTCACACACCTCTTTGTCATTCTCTGTTTACCTGTCTTCGTCTGTTCTAAGTTTCATTACCTGTTCTTTCACAGTTGTTTTCCTCCTGATGTGACTGTGTAGTAGCTTTGGTTCGGTCTTGGCTTTATTAGCTATATCACTTTCTTACTTTTTCTCAGCTTCTCTTCTCACACTAACGTACTCATTCCTGGTTCTCTGGTATCTCTCTCTGTCTCTACTGTCTGGTGTTCTGTTATTCCGGAAGTTCCTCCACGCCCTTTTGTTCAGCTCCTTTGCTTCCATACATGCCCTATTATACCACGGATTCTTCTTTTGCTTCTTGGATTTTTCCTTTTGGGTCGGGATAAACCTGTTTACAGCCTCCTGATACTTTTGGGTGACATAGTCCATCATGTCTTGTACAGACTTAGCTCTGAGGTCTGTGTCCCAAGGTATTTACCTTAGGAATCTTCTCATCTCCTCATAATTCCCCTTTCGGTATACCAGTCATTTGTTTCCTAGTTCTTTTTGGGGAGATAAATCCTAGCTCTACCAGGTACTCAAAGCTCAATACACTGTGATCACTCATTCCCAAGGGCGCTTCCATCTTAACTTCCCTTATATCCCACTCATTTAGGGTAAATATCAGATCAAGCATTGCTGGTTCATCTTCTCCTCTGTGTGTGTGTGTGTATTCACCTAGTTGTACTTGCGGGGGTTGAGCTCTGCTCTTTCTGCTCTTATATATATATATATATATATATATATATATATATATATATATATATATATATATATATATATATATATATATATATATAATATATATATATATATATTATATTATATATAATGATAATATATAATATAATATAATACGGGGGCCTCGTAGCCTGGTGGATAGCGCACAGGACTCGTAATTCTGTGGCGCGGGTTCGATTCCCGCACGAGGCAGAAACAAATGGGCAAAGTTTCTTTCACCCTGAATGCCCCTGTTACCTAGCAGTAAAAAGGTACCTGGGAGTTAGTCAGCTGTCACGGGCTGCTTCCTGGGGTGTGTGTGTGTGATGTGAAAAAAAAGTAGTTAGTAAACAGTTGATTGACAGTTGAGAGGCGGGCCGAAAGAGCAAAGCTCAACCCCCGCAAACACAACTAGGTGAATACACACACACACACACACACACACACACACACACACACACACACACACACACACACACACACACACACACACACACACACACACACACACACCAGGAATTAGCCTGTAACAGCTGTCTAACTCCCAGGTACCTATTCACTGCTAGATAACAGGCGGCATCAGGGTGAGAGAAACTTTTTGCTCACATGTCTCTGCCTCCACCGGGGATCGAACCCGGAACCTCATGACTACGAATCCGAAGCGCTGTCTACTCAGCTGTCAGACGTCCGAGGTTTCTCCTATTTTTGGAATGTTTATCATCCGTGGTGACTGTACTCAGGATATATGGTAGTGAAGGATTAAAGGATTATTGTCCACAAGCAGAACTGCTGAACTTGATCATACCAACTATACGGAGTTGTTACACTGGATACCCGAGGTATTCCTTATGTTATGAGTGCTGAATATAATGATATATATATATATATATATATATATATATATATATATATATATATATATATATATATATATATATATATATATATATATATATATATATATAATGTCGTACCTAGTAGCCAGAACGCACTTCTCAGCCTACTATGCAAAGCCCGATTTGCCTAATAAGCCAAGTTTTCCTGAATTAATATATTTTCTCTATTTTTTTTTTATGAAATGATAAAGCTACCCATTTCATTATGTATGAGGTCAATTTTTTTTTATTGGAGTTAAAATTAACATAGATATATGACCGAACCTAACCAACCCTACCTAACCTAACCTAACCTATCTTTATAGGTTAGGTTTGGTTAGGTAGCCGAAAAAGTTAAGTTAGGTTAGGTTAGGTAGGTTAGGTAGTCGAAAAATAATTAATTCATGAAAACTTGGATTATTAGGCAAATCGGGCCTTGCATAGTAGGCTGAGAAGTGCGTTCTGGCTACTAGGTACGACATATATATATATATATATATATATATATATATATATATATATATATATATATATATATATATATATATATATATATATATGTTTACACGAAAGCTTATATATGTATAAATGATTGTGACATATAAATATGTACATTTCTAGAGCAGAATCCTACTGAGATATGTGGGGAATGTGTTAGTGTGTAGAGATGTGTAGTAGGGTAATGATAGCACATAGAGAGATGACTACTGCAACATACAGGAGGTTGACTAGAAGCGTTTTGGCATTATTTTTGTATATTAAATATCAATTTGCGTACATGGTTTTCCTTCTTGCGTCCACGAGCTTAAATAAGAGAGAAAATAAGGTTTACTTGTCTACTGCAACTACCTTGTTAGAGAGCTCAGTGGGAATTAATACTAAACTGAGGGTTGAAGGAAGGGACGCCTGTGACCTGAGGGGTGTGAACACACACAGGGGCCCTCACCAGGGCTGAGGTGAGGGGAACCTCACCAGGGCTGAGGCAAGGGCCTCCTCACCAGGGCTGAGGTAAGGGCCTCCTCACCAGGGCTGAGGCAAGGGCCTCCTCACCAGGGCTGAGGTAAGGGCCTCCTCACCAGGGCTGAGGTAAGGGCCTCCTCACCAGGGCTGAGGTAAGGGCCTCCTCACCAGGGCTGAGGTAAGGGCCCCCCCTTACGTGACGTTGTCCGTCTCTCCTTGTCATCTTTGACGTGGCTGGTAGTCCTCCTGCAGGTGCTGGAGACACTAGAGCCGTGGGTACAGGTGGCACCACTGCTGGTGTTTGCTTCCTAACTGTTTTGGTTGAGTACAGACGACACGTGATGCCTTTTCACGCAGTTGACCGTCTTATTGATGGTGTGCGAGCTTGCAAGGCTGCCGGTAATGTCTTAGAACCGTCTCTCATGCAATGTATCTTAACCATTGCAGGATTTTTGTATTTCACAGGCTGTCAAGAGTTCAGATGTAGATCCTGACATGGTTGGGGTAAAATCCTTCCATCCTCAACCTCTACCCCCCCCCCACCGCACCCACAATACACACTCCACACCCATACTACCAGCACCGCACTCCACACACACACACACACACACACACACACACACACACACACACACACACACACACACACACAGTGCACACTTCCCCACCCCTACCTGCCATTTAGTTGAGACGGTGTCAGTCCCCTCACACTCATAATCACAAGTTGCTCATCTTCGTCATCTGCTCATAATGATCTCATCTCATCCTGGTGTTGCCTCATGAAGCAAAGTTGTTCATAATCCCTGCTTCACATTTGTGCCTTAAATACAGCGTAGCCCCCGGAGGCGAGGCAGGCGCTGACAGACTATACACACACACACTGACCTGGCAAGATGTAGCGGCTCAACTCTCACTACCAGCCTCCTGCCGCCTCCACCACACCCATACAAGGTCCACACACGTCCTCCACGAGGACGAGGACGAGGACGAGGACGAGGACGAGGTGTTTAGTCATAAAATATATATTTTATGTGAACAAATATCCAAGACAAATATACATTACACCTGGGCGCCAGGGGAAGGGGGGAAGGCGCCCCCTAGACAACCACCTCCCCCTGACCTGGTCGCCAGGGGAAGGGGGGGGGGCGCCCCCTAGACAACCACCTCCCCCTGACCTGGTCGCCAGGGGAAGGGGGGCGGCGCCCCCTAGACAACCACCTCCCCCTGACCTGGTCGCCAGGGGAACGGGGGGGGCGCCCCCTAGACAACCACCTCCCCCTGACCTGGTCGCCAGGGGAAGGGGCGGCGCCCCCTAGACAACCGGAACAAGAACGAGACAGACACACAACTGTAAATTGTCTGGCGCCAAGAGTTTTATCTCCGCTCTCTTACTGGGGGGGGGGTGGCCCTGGTGCCAGCCTCAGGCACTGGGGGGGGGGGTGGCCCTGGTGCCAGCCTCAGGCACTGGGGGGGGGGTGGCCCTGGTGCCAGCCTCAGGCACTGGGGGGGGGTGGCCCTGGTGCCAGCCTCAGGCACTGGGGGGGGGGTGGCCCTGGTGCCAGCCTCAGGCACTGGGGGGTGGCCCTGGTGCCAGCCTCAGGCACTGGGGGGGTGGCCCTGGTGCCAGCCTCAGGCACTGGGGGGGTGGCCCTGGTGCCAGCCTCAGGCACTTGGGGGGGGTGGCCCTGGTGCCAGCCTCAGGCACTGGGGGGGTGGCCCTGGTGCCAGCCTCAGGCACTGGGGGGGTGGCCCTGGTGCCAGCCTCAGGCACTGGGGGAGGGTGGCCCTGGTGCCAGCCTCAGGCACTGGGGGGGGTGGCCCTGGTGCCAGCCTCAGGCTTTGGCGGGGGGGTGGCCCTGGTGCCAGCCTCAGGCACTGGGGGGGGGTGGCCCTGGTGCCAGCCTCAGGCACTGGGGGGGGTGGCCCTGGTGCCAGCCTCAGGCACTGGGGGGGTGGCCCTGGTGCCAGCCTCAGGCACTGGGGGGGGTGGCCCTGGTGCCAGCCTCAGGCACTGGGGGGGTGGCCCTGGTGCCAGCCTCAGGCACTGGGGGGGTGGCCCTGGTGCCAGCCTCAGGCACTGGGGGGGGTGAGGGGGGGGACCAGGGCTGACCAGTGATGGGTGGAGGTGGAGCATTAACCGGAGGCCGAGCTCGGGGTAACAGGGGCGAGGTTTACATGAATCTGGGGGAGAGTAAAACATTCTTGACCGCCCACTCCCGCCCGCACCCGCCCACACCCGCCCACACCCGCCCACACCCACCCACACCCGCCCACAAACGCCCACACGTGCCCACACCCACCCACACCCGCCCACAAACGCCCACACCCTCCCACCAGCTGTGTGAGTAGCTCTGCCACACCCTCTCACCAACTGTGTCACCAGCTATGCCACACCCACCAACTGTGTCACAAGCTATGCCACACCCACCCACCAACTGTGTCACAACCTATGCCACACCCTCCCACCAACTGTGTCACCAGCTATGCCACACCCTCCCACCAACTGTGTCGCCAGCTATGCCACACCCACCCACTAACTGTGTCACCAGCTATGCCACACCCACCAACTGTGTCACAAGCTATGCCACACCCACCCACCAACTGTGTCACCAGCTATGCCACACCCACCGTGTCACCAGCTATGCCACACCCTCCCACCAACTGTGTCACCAGCTATGCCACACCCACCAACTGTGTCACAACCTATGCCACACCCTCCCACCAACTGTGTCACCAGCTATGCCACACCCACCCACCAACTGTGTCACCAGCTATGCCACACCCTCCCACCAACTGTGTCACCAGCTATGCCACACCCTCCCACCAACTGTGTCACCAGCTATACCACACCCACCAACTGTGTCACCAGCTATGCCACACCCACCAACTGTGTCACCAGCTATGCCACACCCTCCCACCAACTGTGTCACCAGCTATGCCACACCCTCCCACCAACTGTGTCACCAGCTATGCCACACCCTCCCACCAACTGTGTCACCAGCTATGCCACACCCACCCACCAACTGTGTCACCAGCTATGCCACACCCTCCCACCAACTGTGTCACCAGCTATGCCACACCCACCCACCAACTGTGTCACCAGCTATGCCACACAATCCCACCAACTGTGTCACCAGCTATGCCACACCCTCCCACCAACTGTGTCACCAGCTATGCCACACCCTCCCACCAACTGTGTCACCAGCTATGCCACACCCTCCCACCAACTGTGTCACCAGCTATGCCACTCCCACCCACCAACTGTGTCACCAGCTATGCCACACCCTCCCACCAACTGTGTCACCAGCTATGCCACACCCACCCACCAACTGTGTCACCAGCTATGCCACACCCACCAACTGTGTCACCAGCTATGCCACACCCTCCCACCAACTGTGTCACCAGCTATGCCACACCCACCAACTGTGTCACCAGCTATGCCACACCCATCAACTGTGTCACCAGCTATGCCACACCCACCAACTGTGTCACCAGCTATGCCACACCCACCAACTGTGTCACCAGCTATGCCACACCCACCAACTGTGTCACCAGCTATGCCACACCCACCAACTGTGTCACCAGCTATGCCACACCCACCAACTGTGTCACCAGCTATGCCACACCCACCAACTGTGTCACCAGCTATGCCACACCCACCAACTGTGTCACCAGCTTTGCCACACCCACCAACTGTGTCACCAGCTATGCCACACCCACCAACTGTGTCACCAGCTATGCCACACCCACCCACTGTGTCACCAGCTATGCCACACCCACCAACTGTGTCACCAGCTATGCCACACCCACCAACTGTGTCACCAGCTATGCCACACCCTCCCACCAACTGTGTCACCAGCTATGCCACACCCACCAACTGTGTCACCAGCTATGCCACACCCACCAACTGTGTCACCAGCTATGCCACACCCACCAACTGTGTCACCAGCTATGCCACACCCACCAACTGTGTCACCAGCTATGCCACACCCTCCCACCAACTGTGTCACCAGCTATGCCACACCCACCAACTGTGTCACCAGCTATGCCACACCCACCAACTGTGTCACCAGCTATGCCACACCCACCAACTGTGTCACCAGCTATGCCACACCCACCAACTGTGTCACCAGCTATGCCACACCCTCCCACCAACTGTGTCACCAGCTATGCCACACCCACCAACTGTGTCACCAGCTATGCCACACCCACCAACTGTGTCACCAGCTATGCCACACCCACCAACTGTGTCACCAGCTATGCCACACCCACCAACTGTGTCACCAGCTATGCCACACCCTCCCACCAACTGTGTCACCAGCTATGCCACACCCACCAACTGTGTCACCAGCTATGCCACACCCACCAACTGTGTCACCAGCTATGCCACCCACCAACTGTGTCACCAGCTATGCCACACCCACCAACTGTGTCACCAGCTATGCCACACCCACCACTGTGTCACCAGCTATGCCACACCCCACCAACTGTGTCACCAGCTATGCCACACCCACCAACGGTGTCACCAGCTATGCCACACCCTCCCACCAACTGTGTCACCAGCTATGCCACACCCTCCCACCAACTGTGTCACCAGCTATGCCACACCCACCAACTGTGTCACCAGCTATGCCACACCCACCAACTGTGTCACCAGCTATGCCACACCCACCAACTGTGTCACCAGCTATGCCACACCCACCAACTGTGTCACCAGCTATGCCACACCCACCAACTGTGTCACCAGCTATGCCACACCCACCAACTGTGTCACCAGCTATGCCACACCCTCCCACCAACTGTGTCACCAGCTATGCCACACCCTCCCTCCAACTGTGTCACCAGCTATGCCACACCCACCAACTGTGTCACCAGCTATGCCACACCCACCAACTGTGTCACCAGCTATGCCACACCCACCAACTGTGTCACCAGCTATGCCACACCCACCAACTGTGTCACCAGCTATGCCACACCCACCAACTGTGCCACCAGCTATGCCACACCCTCCCACCAACTGTGTCACCAGCTATGCCACACCCACCAACTGTGTCACCAGCTATGCCACACCCACCAACTGTGTCACCAGCTATGCCACACCCACCAACTGTGTCACCAGCTATGCCACACCCACCAACTGTGCCACCAGCTATGCCACACCCTCCCACCAACTGTGTCACCAGCTATGCCACACCCACCAACTGTGCCACCAGCTATGCCACACCCTCCCACCAACTGTGTCACCAGCTATGCCACACCCTCCACCAACTGTGTCACCAGCTATGCCACACCCACCAACTGGGCCACCAAGCTATGCCACACCCTCCCACCAACTGTGTCACCAGCTATGCCACACCCTCCCACCAACTGTGTCACCAGCTATGCCACACCCACCAACTGTGCCACCAGCTATGCCACACCCTCCCACCAACTGTGTCACCAGCTATGCCACACCCACCAACTGTGCCACCAGCTATGCCACACCCTCCCACCAACTGTGTCACCAGCTATGCCACACCCACCAACTGTGCCACCAGCTATGCCACACCCTCCCACCAACTGTGTCACCAGCTATGCCACACCCTCCCACCAACTGTGTCACCAGCTATGCCACACCCACCAACTGTGCCACCAGCTATGCCACACCCTCCCACCAACTGTGTCACCAGCTATGCCACACCCTCCCACCAACTGTGTCACCAGCTATGCCACACCCACCAACTGTGTCACCAGCTTTGCCACACCCACCAACTGTGTCACCAGCTATGCCACACCCACCAACTGTGTCACCAGCTATGCCACACCCACCCACTGTGTCACCAGCTATGCCACACCCACCAACTGTGTCACCAGCTATGCCACACCCACCAACTGTGTCACCAGCTATGCCACACCCTCCCACCAACTGTGTCACCAGCTATGCCACACCCACCAACTGTGTCACCAGCTATGCCACACCCACCAACTGTGTCACCAGCTATGCCACACCCACCAACTGTGTCACCAGCTATGCCACACCCACCAACTGTGTCACCAGCTATGCCACACCCTCCCACCAACTGTGTCACCAGCTATGCCACACCCACCAACTGTGTCACCAGCTATGCCACACCCACCAACTGTGTCACCAGCTATGCCACACCCACCAACTGTGTCACCAGCTATGCCACACCCACCAACTGTGTCACCAGCTATGCCACACCCACCAACTGTGTCACCAGCTATGCCACACCCACCAACTGTGTCACCAGCTATGCCACACCCTCCCACCAACTGTGTTACCAGCTATGCCACACCCACCAACTGTGTCACCAGCTATGCCACACCCACCAACTGTGTCACCAGCTATGCCACACCCACCAACTGTGTCACCAGCTATGCCACACCCACCAACTGTGTCACCAGCTATGCCACACCCACCAACTGTGTCACCAGCTATGCCACACCCACCAACTGTGTCACCAGCTATGCCACACCCACCAACTGTGTCACCAGCTATGCCACACCCTCCCACCAACTGTGTCACCAGCTATGCCACACCCTCCCACCAACTGTGTCACCAGCTATGCCACACCCACCAACTGTGTCACCAGCTATGCCACACCCACCAACTGTGTCACCAGCTATGCCACACCCACCAACTGTGTCACCAGCTATGCCACACCCACCAACTGTGTCACCAGCTATGCCACACCCACCAACTGTGTCACCAGCTATGCCACACCCACCAACTGTGTCACCAGCTATGCCACACCCACCAACTGTGTCACCAGCTATGCCACACCCTCCCTCCAACTGTGTCACCAGCTATGCCACACCCACCAACTGTGTCACCAGCTATGCCACACCCACCAACTGTGTCACCAGCTATGCCACACCCACCAACTGTGTCACCAGCTATGCCACACCCACCAACTGTGTCACCAGCTATGCCACACCCACCAACTGTGCCACCAGCTATGCCACACCCACCAACTGTGTCACCAGCTATGCCACACCCACCAACTGTGTCACCAGCTATGCCACACCCACCAACTGTGTCACCAGCTATGCCACACCCACCAACTGTGTCACCAGCTATGCCACACCCACCAACTGTGCCACCAGCTATGCCACACCCTCCCACCAACTGTGTCACCAGCTATGCCACACCCACCAACTGTGTCACCAGCTATGCCACACCCACCAACTGTGTCACCAGCTATGCCACACCCACCAACTGTGTCACCAGCTATGCCACACCCACCAACTGTGCCACCAGCTATGCCACACCCTCCCACCAACTGTGTCACCAGCTATGCCACACCCACCAACTGTGCCACCAGCTATGCCACACCCTCCCACCAACTGTGTCACCAGCTATGCCACACCCTCCCACCAACTGTGTCACCAGCTATGCCACACCCACCAACTGTGCCACCAGCTATGCCACACCCTCCCACCAACTGTGTCACCAGCTATGCCACACCCTCCCACCAACTGTGTCACCAGCTATGCCACACCCACCAACTGTGCCACCAGCTATGCCACACCCTCCCACCAACTGTGTCACCAGCTATGCCACACCCTCCCACCAACTGTGTCACCAGCTATGCCACACCCACCAACTGTGC
>NC_091235.1:2625154-2751599 GCF_040958095.1 Procambarus clarkii
TGTGTGTGTGTGTGTGTGTGTGTGAGTGTGTGTGTGTGTGTGTGTGTGTGTGTGTGTGTGTGTGATGTGTGGTGTGTGTGTGTGGTGTGTGGTGTGTGTGTGTGTGTGTATGTGTGTGTGTGTGGTGTGTGTGTGTGTGTGTGTGTACTCACCTAGTTGTACTCACCTAGTTGTGTTTGCGGGGGTTGAGCTCTGGCTCTTTGGTCCCGCCTCTCAACCGTCAATCAACAGGTGTACAGATTCATGAGCCTATCGGGCTCTGTCATATCTACACTTGAAACTGTGTATGGAGTCAGCCTCCACCACATCACTTCCTAATGCATTCCATTTGTCAACCACTCTGACACTAAAAAAGTTCTTTCTAATATCTCTGTGGCTCATTTGGGCACTCAGTTTCCACCTGTGTCCCCTTGTGCGTGTTCCCCTTGTGTTAAATAGACTGTCTTTATCTACCCTATCAATCCCCTTCAGAATCTTGAATGTGGTGATCATGTCCCCCCTAACTCTTCTGTCTTCCAGCGAAGTGAGGTTTAATTCCCGTAGTCTCTCCTCGTAGCTCATACCTCTCAGCTCGGGTACTAGTCTGGTGGCAAACCTTTGAACCTTTTCCAGTTTAGTCTTATCCTTGACTAGATATGGACTCCATGCTGGGGCTGCATACTCCAGGATTGGCCTGACATATGTGGTATACAAAGTTCTGAATGATTCTTTACACAAGTTTCTGAATGCCGTTTGTATGTTGGCCAGCCTGGCATATGCCGCTGATGTTATCCGCTTGATATGTGCTGCAGGAGACAGGTCTGGCGTGATATCAACCCCCAAGTCTTTTTCCTTCTCTGACTCCTGAAGAATTTCCTCTCCCAGATGATACCTTGTATCTGGCCTCCTGCTCCCTACACCTATCTTCATTACATTACATTTGGTTGGGTTAAACTCTAACAACCATTTGTTCGACCATTCCTTCAGCTTGTCTAGGTCTTCTTGAAGCCTCAAACAGTCCTCTTCTGTTTTAATCCTTCTCATAATTTTAGCATCGTCCGCAAACATTGAGAGAAATGAATCGATACCCTCCGGGAGATCATTTACATATATCAGAAACAAGATAGGACCGAGTACAGAGCCCTGTGGGACTCCACTAGTGACTTCACGCCAATCGGAGGTCTCACCCCTCACCGTAACTCTCTGCTTCCTATTGCTTAGATACTCCCTTATCCACTGGAGCACCTTACCAGCTACACCTCCCTGTCTCTCCAGCTTATGTACCAGCCTCTTATGCGGTACTGTGTCAAAGGCTTTCCGACAATCCAAGAAAATGCAGTCCGCCCAGCCCTCTCTTTCTTGCTTAATCTGTGTCACCTGATCGTAGAATTCTATCAAGCCTGTAAGGCAAGATTTACCCTCCCTGAATCCATGTTGGCGATTTGTCACGAAGTCCCTTCTCTCCAGATGTGTTACCAGGTTTTTTCTCACGATCTTCTCCATCACCTTGCATGGTATACAAGTCAAGGACACTGGCCTGTAGTTCAGTGCCTCTTGTCTGTCGCCCTTTTTGTATATTGGGACCACATTCGCCGTCTTCCATATTTCTGGTAGGTCTCCCGTCTCTAGTGACTTACTATACACTATGGAGAGTGGCAGGCAAAGTGCCTCTGCACACTCTTTCAGTACCCATGGTGAGATCCCATCTGGACCAACAGCCTTTCTAACATCCAGATCCAGCCGCCTGGTTTACCTCCCTTTCTCCTAGCACACCTTTCTCCTTGTGTGTGTGTGTGTGTGTGTGTGTGTGTACTCACCTAGTTGTACTCACCTAGTTGTGTCTGCAGGATCGAGCATTGACTCTTGGATCCCGCCTTTCGAGCATCGGTTGTTTACAGCAATGACTCCTGTCCTATTTCCCTATCATACCTGGTTTTAAAATTATGAATAGTATTTGCTTCCACAACCTGTTCCTGAAGTGCATTCCATTTCCCCACTACTCTCACGCTAAAAGAAAACTTCCTAACATCTCTGTGACTCATCTGAGTTTCAAGCTTCCATCCATGTCCTCTCGTTCTGTTACTATTCCGTGTGAACATTTCGTCTATGTCCACTCTGTCAATTCCTCTGAGTATCTTATACGTTCCTATCATGTCCCCCCTCTCCCTTCTTCTTTCTAGTGTCGTAAGGCACAATTCCCTCAGGCGCTCTTCATACCCCATCCCTCGTAGCTCTGGGACGAGTCTCGTTGCAAACCTCTGAACCTTTTCCAGTTTCATTATATGTTTCTTCAGATGGGGACTCCATGATGAGGCGGCATACTCTTATCGGCATACTGTGTGTGTGTGTGTGTGTGTGTGTGTGTGTGTGTGTGTGTGTGTGTGTGTGTGTGTGGTGTGTGTTTGTGTGTTTGTGTGTGTGTGTGTGTTTGTGTGTGTGTGTGTTTGTGTGTGTGTGTTTGTGTGTTGTGTGTTTGTGTGTTGTGTGTGTGTGTGTGTGTGTGTGTGTGTGTGTGTGTGTGTGTGTGTGTGTGTGTGTGTGTGTGTGTGTGTGTGTGTGGTGTGTGTGTGTGTGTGTGTGTGTGTGTGTGTGTGTGTGTGGTGTGTGTGTGTGTGTGTGGTGTGTGTGTGTGTGTGTGTGTGTGTGTGTGTGTGTGTGTGTGTGTGGTGTGTGTGTGTGTGTGGTGTGTGTTTGTGTGTGTGTGTGTGTGTGTGTGTGTGTGTGTGTGTGTGTGTGTGTGTGTGTGTGTGTGTGTGTGTGTGTGTGGTGTGTGTGTGTGTGTGGTGTGTGTGTGTGTGTGTGTGTGTGTGTGTGTGTGTGTGTGTGTGTGTGTGTGTGTGTGTGTGTGGTGTGTGTGTGTGTGTGGTGTGTGTTTGTGTGTTTGTGTGTGTGTGTGTGTGTGTGTGTGTGTGTGTGTGTGTGTGTGTGCGTGCGCTCACGTATTTATTATCACCTATTTGTGTCTGCAGGATCGAACATTGAATCTTGGATCCCGCCTTTCCAGCCATCGGTTGTTTATAGCAATGACTCCAGTCCCATTTCCCTATCATATCTAGTATTAAAATTATGAATAGAGTTTGCTTCCACAACCTGTTCCTGAAGTGCATTCCATTTTCCCACTACTCTCACTCTGAAAGAAAACTTCCTAACATCTCTGTGAGTCATCTGAGTTTCCAGCCTCCATCCATGTCCCTTCACTTTCAGTATATGCCCCGTTTGTTTCCCTTATTCTTTGGTCGTTCACCGACATCTTTCTTCTTATATGGCTGTGTAGTAATTTAGGTTGCTTTTTCGCTCTGATCGCAATATCGTTCTCATAGTTTCTTTCCGATGTTCTTCTTATGTTAATGTAATCGTTCCTAGCTCTGTTGTATCTGATGTCTGTGTCTGGTCCTCTATCCTTTGTCTTCTGTACTTCCTCCACTCCCGCCTGCTGGCCATTTTTGCTTCCTGACACTGTCTATTAAACCATGGGTTATTATATTCTCTCTTACGTTTTTCCTTTACTGTTGGTATAAATCTCTCGTCGGCCTCCTGGCATTTCTGTATGACTAGGTCCATCATATCTTGGACTGTTTTTCCTCTAATTTCTTCCTCCCACTGCACTTCTCCCAGATAGTCCCTTATCCTCCTGTAGTCCCCTTCCTGTACTCAATTCTCCTTTCCCAGACCTTTTTGTCCATTGGTCACAAGTTTGAATTCCATCATGTAGTCAAAGACTAGGACACAATGGTCACTGGCCCCAAGAGGTATTTCGTGTTCCAAATTCTCGATGTCTTCTACGTTCTGGGTGAAAATCAGATCTAATAGGCTCGGTGCATCTCCTCCTCTTTCCCTTGTGTCTTCCTTCACATGTTGTCTTAGGAAATTCCTGTCTATAACATCTACTAACTTTGTTCCCCACGGTTCTTCCCAGCCATGGGGATTACTTGATTCCCAATTTATCTCTCCATGATTTAGGTCCCCCATGACCAGCAGCTTCGCTCTCATTCTGTGGGCTAATACCTGGTTGATACCTGGTTGATGGGGTTCTGGGAGTTCTTCTACTCCCCAAGCCCGGCCCGAGGCCAGGCTTGACTTGTGAGAGTTTGGTCCACCAGGCTGTTGCTTGGAGCGGCCCGCAGGCCCACATACCCACCACAGCCCGGTTGGTCCGGCACTCCTTGGAGGAATAAATCTAGTTTCCTCTTGAAAATGTCCACGGTTGTTCCGGCAATATTTCTTATGCTTGCTGGGAGGACGTTGAACAACCGCGGACCTCTGATGTTTATACAGTGTTCTCTGATTGTGCCTATGGCACCTCTGCTCTTCACTGGTTCTATTCAACATTTTCTTCCATATCGTTCACTCCAGTACGTTGTTATTTTACTGTGTAGATTTGGTACTTGGCCCTCCAGTATCTTCCAGGTGTATATTATTTGATATCTCTCTCGTCTTCTTTCTAGTGAGTACATTTGGAGAGCTTTGAGACGATCCCAATAATTTAGGTGCTTTATTGCATCTATGCGTGCCGTATATGTTCTCTGTATTCCCTCTATTTCAGCAATCTCTCCTGCTCTGAAGGGGGAAGTGAGTACTGAGCAGTACTCAGGACGGGACAACACGAGTGACTTGAAGAGTACAACCATTGTGATGGGATCCCTGGAATGAATGTTGGAATAATGTTGCTGCCTTCTGCAGTTCATCTATACATGCCTTGTTGCTGTCATCATACTCCTACCTGGGTCTTCTACTGTTTGGTGGGGGATTGTAGATTACCAAGATCTCATTCTTTCTCCCATCTACTGTCAGAGTTCCATGTATGAAGCTTGTGCACTCATTGGTAACCCGATTTCTCAGGTCTTCAAACTTCCATTTCCGCTTTATTAGGAGTGCTACTCCCCCTCCCTGTCTCTGTCTTCTCTTTTCTTATCACCTGGTACTCCTCTTGAAAGATTCCATCCGAGATCATGCCATTTATTTTAGTTTCCACTATTGCAAAAATGTCAGGATCTGCATCACTAACTCCATCTTTTATATCTTCTCCTGCTTTATTAGACACCGCATCAGCATTGGTGTACCAAACCTTGAGATTCTTCTTGGAAACTTTTGTGCCAGAGTTCGCCCTTTCTCTGGGGGTCTGGGGGGTGTCTGGGGGTGAGTGGGGGGCTGGGGAGATCCGGGGGGTGTCTGGGGGTGA
This sequence comes from Procambarus clarkii, assembly GCF_040958095.1. Classification (NCBI taxonomy): domain Eukaryota; kingdom Metazoa; phylum Arthropoda; class Malacostraca; order Decapoda; family Cambaridae; genus Procambarus; species Procambarus clarkii. The sequence goes on from NC_091235.1 coordinate 2,630,313, forward strand.
GTGGGGTCTGAGGGAGTGCTTGGGGGGCGAATGGTGTCTGGGCATCTAGGAAGGTAAATAGGAAGGTCTGGGGTAGTAAGGTCTGGGTAGGTAGGTCTGGAGTTGGAAGGGCATACTGGGTCTGAAAATTAGGGAGGGTCTGAGAGGCATAGAGGGGTTGAGAGGTATTGTGAGGCTTGTACAGGTCATTTCTTGCTACAGTTGTAAGGCCCCAATCCAGTGGCGGATTTTCACCTCATTCCCTGCCATCTCGGCTCTAATATCTCTCATGATCCCCTGTAACTCAAAGTCTTCAATCTCCATGCTTTCCTGCCGCGATGATGCCTTGGCTTTGAGTAATCCATGTAGTATAATTGTCCGCCTCCTCAGTGAGGCACTGTCATGCTGGTCGCCCCTTCCCTGGATATCCCCCATCCCTCTCACACTCGCTACCCCATCCCCCACTACTCCCCCTTCCCTTACTATCTACGGGCTCACCATAGCCCGTGTTACTTGGAACTTTTTGTTCCAGGTAGCGAATCTTTAACAATAATAACCCCCTTCCCTTGCCATGCTTCCTTTATTCCTGCCAAATTCAGTTGCAAGACTAGTTATTTCACTTTCCCGTGCTACCCTGGTCTTTCTGATTTCTTCCTGAATATAGTCCATAAGCTCTTGTTTTTGTCTCTGAACCTCGTCTTGCATTTTATTAAAGATCTAATATTTAATTTACAATTTTGCTGATTTATATATTTTGTGGGTGTGTGATATTTCTCAGTGATATTTCTCAGTTTTATGATAAAATTTACTATGCTTTACCTGATTCAATTAATTTACATAACTCCAGTTTCAAGTCATGTGCATACCAGATTGCATATTTAATTTATAATTTTGCTGATTCATATATTTAGTGTGTGTGTGTGTGTGTGTGTGAGGGGTGGAGGCCAGCACAACCACAGGCCTCCCCACCACCGATGGAGACTCAGTCACCAGAAGAACTGGCTACTTCCCACGGCAATATTAACATGGACTCAGTTCACCAAGATTGTAATATTTTGTTGAATTATCTGCAGGTGTCTTGCAAATTGTCTATACAGTATACCTAGGTCATAAAAGTATTTGTGTGTACGTCTGATACCATACTACTTGTGAAGGAGGAAATGTATATGTTTACCTCTCAGAATGTTTGGTAATGTGTTTATTTGTGATGTGTGTCTATGTATATATTAACACGTTGTACTGAACGGGGTGAGAATAGCTTGAGCTACCTCATCCCTTTGTGTGTATTTTACCTCAATAAACTTATTTCAATTTCAATTTCAATTTCAACATGGACTCAGAAAGCAGCCAGTCAGTCGAGGAGGGTGAGTATCAAGACGTTCTAACAAGGCAACAGAAGAAACGGTTAAGACAGGATGCAAGGCGTAGTGTGGACAGTAATACACTTAACGGAAACGATAAGAGAATGAAGAACGACGCCGAGACTGATGCAGACAAACGGACGGAACAATGTGAGGAAGGTGAGGGTCAGCGGAGATGGAGGCTTCTCTTCCCTGCCTCATGCACGCTGGCCTATCAGAAGCTGCTGTGGACAGTCACACTTGGAAGAGAGCACCGCAAGTTCGAGCCCCTGCTGAAGGAAGGTGTAAACAGACCTTACTTAACGGTAGGTTCTATGGAGGCAGTGGAGTATCTTACCCAGCAAGGATATGATGGAATTGTTATGGAAATACCGGAGGGGAACGAGAAGCTGACGAAGGTAATTATCTATAAATACCCTCAGATTCTGGACCCCGAGTTCATCCTCGACGACCAACGATTTGTGTGGGCCAAGCGTCACCTTATTAAAGGTGAAGCTAGGAGTCAGGTGGTGGCTTTAGTGAGAGGTGAAGTACCCGAGAAAGTGTTCATCACCGGGGCTGGCTACAGGCATGTAGCAAAGTATGTGGAAGAGCCCATAATATGCCTGAAATGCTGCAGATGGGGGCATAAATCCTGGAGCTGTCAACATGATCCACGATGTCGTTTCTGCGGAAAGTCTCACCTCTCTAATGTGTGTAGAAACAGACTTAATCTGGATGAGAAAATAGTTCCCAGATGCTGCAACTGTGGAGGCGTTCACAACGCCAGCTCGGCTGTGTGTAGCAAGAGGCCGAGTATGGGTGTTCTCCGGCCGGTGAATGTTACAGAGCAGGCAAGAGCTCTTACCCAGACACCGGGAGCACAGCAAAACAGTCTGCCCCAAACAGCACCAGTGAACCGGACGAATGCGTGGGTAAAGGAGTCTCCTTTACTTCGTCAGGCTCAAGCAACAAGCAGCCACGCCACCACTCAGGACTCCGGCAGTGACAATGTAACGGTGAGTGAAGTGGCTACTGTGGCTCAGAAAGAGGGTCATAATAATATGGCCAAGGAGGTGTGGGCTGAACTAAGAAAAGTTGGTGAGTTCCTCCAAAATCTGGGGCAGAGAATCGAGTCCATCGAGGCGAAATTAAACGTTCTGGAGGTCAAGGAAATTCACAAAACTGTGAAAGAAAATCAGGATATAGTGGTTGAGGGCAATAATGAAATATTGAGTGCTGAAATGAAAGAAAGTGAAGTGTGTGTGAATGATGGTAGTCGTAGTGAAAGGAAGAACCCTATAATTACACATAAAATGAAGGAATCATTTGGGCCAATAATGGACGTCTCAGGGCTGAAAAAATCTCTTGAGAATCGCAATGTCGCTTTTACTGGTGAACTTGGGAGGAGGTGGGAGATGTTATGCCAAGTATGGCTATCATTTAGTGAATTTATAGGGGATGACTTAGGCAGTGAATTGATTAATAATGGATCACCCTAGACTGAAAGTGTTGTCATGGAATGTTAATGGTTTAAGAAACAGGGTTACAGATGTTCATTGTTATGTGATGGGAAATGATATTGATGTTGTAGCTCTCCAGGAGACAGGGGATAGGAATGAAGGACTATTGAAATTAAATGGCTATAAAGGGTTTCACCTCTTCGCTGCAAATAACATCAGAGGCACGTCGATTTATGTTAAGAACTCCTTACCAGCAGAGTTAGTAGAACCGCCATCAAAAACGCAAGGTATAGAGAGTGTTTGTGTTAAATTATCATTAAGGGAAGGGGAATTTATTGTAGTTAATTTGTGTGTATCCAGGAACTGCTTCGACGCTAACTATCTACCTGACTGCATTTATACTAATCCTTCACTGGTCATTGGGGACCTTAATGCTCGGCACACAAGCCTTGGGACAGTGGGTAGTATTAATGCTAATGGGGTCAAGTGGTTACAGTTTCTACAAGATCATCCAGATACCTGTCTATTGGGAAACAATGAACCAACTCACATCAGGGGAGGACGGCTTGACTATGCCTGCATTTTAAACTCTCAGGGGATTATGGGGGAGGCTCGGGTTGTTCGGGAACTACTTAGTGACCACTTTGTCTTGAACGTTGAATTACCACTGGGGAAAAAACAAGTCCACTTTCAAAGGAAAAGGCTAAATATTAATAAAGATATGAAAAATTATTTTATTCAAAATATGGGAGATTGGTATCAACATTACACGCCGCTCTGCGTTGATAGTTTTTACGAGGATATGGTCGAGAACATAGAGAAATTAGTACAGAGGGAAAATAACGGGGGCAGGGGAAGCAAGACGCACGGACCTAAGAAATTTAAATATTCCAATGATCAGCAAGTCAAGGGGTGGGAGAGAATGCTACGGAGTGCACATAAAGAATGGTTAAAAAATGGAATGAGGGATGAAGAGAAAAATACAATGTTGGAAGTGGCTAGGGAATGCAGTCAGGTGAGGAAGGAGGCGCGGGACAGATACTGGCAAGACTTTGCTCAGTCCATTGGTAATACTAAGAACCTTAAAGACATATGGAGAGCAGTAAACAAAATCAGGGGTTGTAAGACCAAATTCATTGCTCACTCAGATCCAGGGAAAGTTGCTAATGAGTTAGTAGATAAATGGGCAAGTGTTGCTGGTATGGAGTCCTTACCTGCAGACACGAGAGTCACCATTGAGTCATGGGAAAATATTAGAAATGGAGTAACTTTATGTGCCTTAAATACAAGATCTATAACATGCACTGAGATAACTCACGATGAGCTACTGGATGCTATAAAAAGTGGCAGCTCTACTGCTCCGGGAAAAGATGGAGTAACGTATGACATTCTTAATTATTTAGCCGGTATGAAACCTAGTCCCTTACTTGATTTGTTTAATATGAGTTATAGAGAGGGAAAGTTACCAAGAAAATGGATAGAGGCAGTCATCATTCCTATCCCTAAGTCAAACGGTGGCTACAGACCTGTCTCCTTAACATCCTGCTTTTGTAAAATGATGGAAAGGATTTTGTTAAATAGGCTACTCTACCTTGTAGGTGATAACATGTCCAGTAATCTCTTTGGTTTTATCAAAGGCAAAAGTACTGCGGATTGTCTCTTAAAGTGTTTGTCTAATGTGGATGACAATTGTAGAGTTTTTGTTGATCTACAAGGAGCATTTGATAAAGCCAATGGGGAAGTAATCTTATACGAATTTGCCAATCTGGGAATAACAGGGAGATTGTTACACTGGATAAGGGATTATCTACAAGGCAGAAAAGGTCAGGTGTATTACCAGGGATGCATGTCTGAGGAACGGAGGTTCCAGTTAGGTACCCCACAAGGGGGAGTATTAAGTCCCACCTTATTCAATGTATTAATGAACAGATTAGCATCAGAAATGTATCCTCCAGGGGTCACGACGATCATATATGCTGATGACATTCTTATACAAGGCACTTCCGGGAACAAAATTCAAACTGCTCTTAACATACTTGGTACAACCTGTCACAAGTTAGGCTTAGTTATAAATGCAGATAAAACCAAATATGAGTATAGGAAACGAAGAAATATAACACTTACTCTAAATGGTGTGGAACTGAGCCGTGTTCAGAAGTACAAGTATCTGGGCATGTATGTTGGATACACATGTGAGAGTAAAAATGCTGAAATAAATCATATCAGCACCTTATGTAAAGCCCGTCTGCATCCTCTAAAAGCACTGGCTTTTTCTGGTGCAGGTGTTGGGGTACCTATCTTGCGGATGTTATACATAAGTACTGTTCGGTCCCTGATAGACTACGCAGCACCCGTATTGTCTTACACAGGCCAAGGCAGAATTCAAAAAATAGAGCTGATACAGAACGAGGCTATGAGGATTATTCTTGGATGTCAAAGAAATGCAATGATTGAAATAATGAGAATGGAATTAAATTTACAGAGTGTGTGTGATAGAGTCCGTGACATTAACACTAGAGTAGCTATTCGTTTCATGCGGAGAAAAGGAGGGGATAAGCTGTTTGAGAGCGTTCAGACCTGCTTGAGTGACGTACACACTTCCAGGAAACTGAGGGAGACACGCTACACGAGGGGATTAGCTCATGACCTCAGGGAATACGATGTACTCGACTGCTGTAGACCCTCTCGACAGGGTAATATGTCTGCTCCCTGGAAAGTACAGAAAATAGACGTCGAAATTGTACCCCTCAATGTGAAAAAGATTCATCATGAACCGGGACAATTACGGTGTATGTATGGAAGCATGATATCCCGGTTACCAAGAGGCAACAGTTTACATGTATATTGCGACGGGTCGGTGGCGGAGGATGGCAGGGCAGGGTGTGGTGTTCTAATGAGGGAATATACGGAGTTTGGGACTGTGGACAGGAAAATTGAACTCCGGCTTAGTAATTATATATCATCCACACAAGCTGAACTGCAGGCCATTCTGGCGTGTTTGGAGGAAGTACGTCATGACGACAAAAATGTTTTTGTATTTGTCGATAGCCGAGGAGCACTGGAGTCCTTAAACAGTCGAAACCCAGTCTTCATGTCTATAGTTGAGGATTGTAAGAGAAGAATAGCTGAGATACAGCTGAAAGGTCATAGTGTGAAATTCATGTGGATTCCATCTCATGTTGGAATAGTGCTCAACGAGGTGGCAGATGACTTGGCCAAACGTGCCACATCAAAACCACAAATTGACATTGAATGTGAATTCACAATGAGACAAATAAGAAGCAAAATCAGAAATATTCAGGCACAGGCAGGAGTGGAGAGGAGAGGGATAATGTATGAGAGAAGTCTAACCATGCAACACTACATGTATGTGAGTCAAAACACCCATTTCACTTATGGTAAAAGGAGAAATGCTTGGAGTGACTCTGTGTACATGCGGCTCAGGCTTGGGTACAAATATTACTGGGAATATGGGATAGGCGTTCATGATAATGACACGAAGTGTAAACTATGTGGTATGTTAAGGTCTCACACCCTTGCCCATTATGTTCTTGATTGTCCGTTGATTAATGTATATAGAAACACTGAGATAAGGACTGTTCCTGAGCAAATAGCCTGGATGTGTCACAAAGGAAAGGTTGATGATATTCTTGAGAGATATAAGAATTTTGCACCAAGACTGTAATATTTTGTTGAATTATCCGTATAACTAGGTCATAAAAGTATTTGTGTACGTCTGATACCATACCACTTGTGAAGGAGGAAATGTACATGTTTATCTCTCAGAATGTTTGGTAACAGGTTTATTGTTTGTGATGTGTGTCTATGTATGTACTAACACGTTGTACTGAACGGGGTGAGAATAGCTTGAGCTACCTCATCCCTTTGTGTGTATTTTACCTCAATAAACTTATTTCAATTTCAATTTCAATTTCAATTTCAACTTTTAATCCCTTGGATTAGATCCTCTCTCCAAACATCCCTCTTCCCTACAAATTTCCCTATCAGCTTCTCCACAAGCCTATCCTCTTCTTCATTCATAATACTGCTGGACCTAGACGCCCTTCCTGATCTAGTCATTGCTATAAACAACCTTACCCACAGGCGCTCCAAGTACCTTACCCATCTGCTATACTCACTATAGGCGAGTGAGTCTCCAGGCGTCTGTCTCCCCCACGTGGTGTAGTAAGGATCGCTGCCGGGGTGAGGTCACCTCGGTCACAGACTGAGGCTGTGAGGTCACAGTCAGCGTGAGGTCAGTCAGCGCTAATTTTTCTGTTTTTCTTCACTTCCTTATGGTTTGAGTCAAATTCCAAGTTTTTCATTCACTCGTATACATACTTCGAAGTAGCCTGATTATCCTGTGTGTGTGTGTGTGTGTGTGTGTGTGTGTGTGTGTGTGTGTGTGTGTGTGTGTGTATACTCACCTAGTTGTACTCACCTAGTTGTGCTTGCGGGGGTTGAGCTCTGGCTCTTTGGTCCCGCCTCTCGACTGTCAATCAACAGGTGTACAGGTTCCTGAGCCTATTGGGCTCTATCATATCTACACTTGAAACTGTGTATGGAGTCAGCCTCCACCACATCACTTCCTAATACATTCCATTTGTCAACCACACTGACACTAAAAAAGTTCTTTCTAATATCTCGGTGGCTCATTTGGGCACTCAGTTTCCACCTGTGTCCCCTAGTGCGTGTGCCCCTTGTGTTAAACAGCCTGTCTTTATCAACCCTGTCAATTCCCTTGAGGATCTTGAATGTGGTGATCATGTCCCCCTAACTCTTCTGTCTTCCAACGAAGTGAGGTTCAATTCCCGTAGTCTCTCCTCGTAGCTCATACCTCTCAGCTCGGGTACTAGTCTGGTGGCAAACCTTTGAACCTTTTCCATTTTAGTCTTATGCTTGACTAGATATGGACTCCATGCTGGTGCCGCATACTCCAGGATTGGTCTGACATATGTGGTATATAATGTTCTGAAAGATTCCTTACACAAGTTTCTAAAGGCCATTCGTATGTTAGCCAACCTGGCATATGCTGCTGCTGTTATCCTCTTGATGTGAGCATCAGGGGACAGGTCTGGCGTGATATCAACCCCCAGGTCTTTCTCTCTCTCGGACTCTTGAAGTATTTCATCTCCCAAGTGATACCTTGTATCTGGTCTCCTGCTTCCTACCCCTATCTTCATTACGTTACATTTGCTTGGATTAAACTCTAACAGCCATTTGTACGACCATTCCTGCAGCTTGTCCAGGTCTTCTTGAAGCCTCAAGCTGTCCTCCTCTGTCTTAATCCTTCTCATAATTTTGGCGTCGTCAGCAAACATTGAGAGGAATGAGTCTATACCCTCTGGGAGATCATTTACGTATATCAGAAACAGGATAGGTCCAAGTACAGAGCCCTGTGGGACTCCACTGGTGACTTCACGCCAATCTGAGGTCTCACCCCTCACTGTAACTCTCTGCTTCCTATTGTTTAGGTACTCCCTTATCCACTGGAGCGCCCTACCAGTTACTCCTGCCTGTTTCTCTAGCTTATGCATCAATCTTTTATGGGGTACTGTGTCAAAGGCTTTCCGACAGTCCAAAAAATGCAGTCCGCCCACCCTTCTCTTTCTTGTTTAATCTTTGTCACCTGATCGTAGAATTCTATCAATCCTGTAAGGCAAGATTTACCCTCCCTGAACCCATGTTGATGGGTTGTCACGAAGTCTCTTCTCTCCAGATGTGTGTGTGTGTGTGTGTGTGTGTGTGTGTGTGTGTGTGTGTGTGTGTGTGTGTGTGTGTGTGTGTGTGTGTGTGTGTGTGTGTGTATTTGTGTGTGTGTGTTCACCTAGTTGTGTTTGCGGGGGTTGAGCTTTGGCTCTTTGGTCCCGCCTCTCAACCGTCAATCAACAGGTGTACAGATTCCTGAGCCTATTGGGCTCTATCATATCTACACTTGAAACTGTGTATGGAGTCAGCCTCCACCACATCACTTCCTAATACATTCCATTTGTCAACCACTCTGACACTAAAAAAGTTCTTTCTAATATCTTTGTGGCTCATTTGGGCACTCATTTTCCACCTGTGTCCCCTAGTGTGTGTGCCCCTTGCGTTAAATAGACTGTCTTTATCTACCCTATCAATTCCCTTCAGAATCTTGAATGTGGTGATCATGTCCCCCCTAACTCTTCTGTCTTCCAACGAAGTGAGGTTCAATTCCCGTAGTCTCTCCTCGTAGCTCATACTTCTCAGCTCGGGTACTAGTCTGGTGGCAAACCTTTGCACCTTTTCCAGTTTTTCCATACTTGACTAGATATGGACTCCATGCTGGAGCTGCATACTCCAGAATTGGTCTGACATATGTGGTATACAAAGTTCTGAATGATTCTTTACACAAGTTTCTGAATGCCGTTCTTATGTTGGCCAGCCTGGCATATGCCGCTGATGTTATCCTCTTGAACTGGGCTGCAGGAGACAGGTCTGGCGTGATATCAACCCCCAAGTCTTTTTCTTTCTCTGACTCTTGAAGAATTTCATCTCCCAGATGATACCTTGTATCTGGCCTCCTGCTCCCTACACCTATCTTCATTACATTACATTTGGTTGGGTTAAACTCTAATAACCATTTCTTCGACCAGGCCTCACCACCACCTCACCACTTCAGCGTGTCTAAGTCTTCTTGAAGCCTCAAGCTGTCCTCCTCTGTCTTAATCCTTCTCATAATTTTGGCATCGTCCGCAAACATTGAGAGAAATGAATCTATACCCTCCGGGAGATCATTTACATATATCAGAAACAAGATAGGACCGAGTATAGAGCCCTGTGGGACTCCACTGGTGACTTCACGCTAATCGGAAGTCTCACCCCTCACCGTAACTCTCTGCTTCCTATTGCTTAGGTACTCCCTTATCCACTGGAGCACCTTACCAGCTACACCTGCTTGTCTCTCCAGCTTATGTACCAGCCTCTTATGCGGTACTGTGTCAAAGGCTTTCCGACAATCCAAGAAAATGCAGTCCGCCCAGCCCTCTCTTTCTTGCTTAATCTTTGTCACCTGATCGTAGAATTCTATTAAGCCAGTCAGGCAAGATTTACCCTCCCTGAACCCATGTTGGCGATTTGTCACGAAGTCCCTTCTCTCCAGATGTGTTACCAGGTTTTTCTCACGATCTTGTGTGTGTGTGTGTGTGTGTGTGTGTGTGTGTGTGTGTGTCTGTGTGTGTGTGTGTGTGTCTGTCTGTCTGTCTGTCTGTCTGTCTGTCTGTCTGTCTGTCTGTCTGTCTGTCTGTCTCGCTCTCTCTCTCTCTCTCTCTCTCTCTCTCTCTCTCTCTCTCTCTCTCTCTCTCTCTCTCTCTCTCTCTCTCTCTCTCTCTCTCTCTCTCTCTCTTTTCTATCATCGTCATGTTTAGTTCCTTCAGTCTATCTTCATACAACATCTGTGACAAGTCTTGTTGAACACTTCCGAGCCTTTTTGAGTCTAATTATATGTTTCTTTATGTGGGGCTCCATGATGGGGTGATACACTCCAAAAATTAGTGTCACTGGCCGTGTACATCAAGCCTCTTTAGCCAGGTTCCAGAATGATGGTCTAACTTTCGTTAGTGTAGAGTAGGCTGCTGTTGTTCCGTGCCTCTGGAGGTGGGTTCCGGGCCACTCCCAGGTCATTAGTCTGGTCGTTAGAGGGAGGCAGCTGCTCTTCACCCTGCTGCGTCCTCTGGGTCTCCTGACGCCCGTTCTCATGTCCATCACCTTACACTTGCTGGTGTTGAACTCCAGTAGCCACTTCTCGGACCAACTGTACATCTTGTTGAAGTCGTTCAGGAAAATATTAGAATCCTTAATTATGACAACTCTTCTCGTTAGTTTTGTAGATAATTCGTCAGTCAACCGGTGTACAGATATCGGAGCCTATTGGGCTCTATCATGCCTACATTTGTAAATTGTGTATGGAGCCTGCACAAGCGACCCACCTTAATTGGTTATCTTGAGGTTATCGTGAGATGATTTTGGGGCTTAGCGTCCCCGCGGCCCGGTCCTCGACCAGGCCTTCCATTTGTTACACCACCCTTCCCCCCCCCCCAGGAGGCAGCCCGTAGCAGCTGTGTAACTCCCAGATACATAATTGCTTCTAAGTGAACAGTTGCATCAGGGTGAAAGAAACTCTGACCATTTGTTTCCGCCCCCACCGGGGGATCGAACCCGGAACCTCGGGGGTTACGAATCCCAAGCGCTGTCCACTAAGCCGTCAGTCCCCTGCTGTCTAGTGGACATAAGTGGTTAAGGTTTGCTTAGTACCATCTACCTGTTGTGACTTGTGCCTTGTGATAACTTAATTACCTGATAATAACATTGTTGTGGTCTCGTAACTATTGTACATAACCTAGGTTATATAGATGGTTTTGCCCCAGAAAACTGGGAGTTTGACTTTCACTCAACTCTAGACCTTTTTACGTGATTGACTCGAGGACAGGATTCTCCCTGAGAATATGGGACAAGTTCTTCACTAGGAGCTTAACTTAGGGGACAAGACATAATAGCCCCACGGTGTTGTGTTAAGTTCTGGCACTATATGGCACTCCCCGCTGCTAGTCCGGGGCACTCTCTTTACAAACGACCACTCGACCAAAGCTTTCTTGACGACCAGGTCGTGCTGAGTCGTCTTTTGCAGTCTCTCTCACGTTCACCAGTGTGTGGTGGTGGTGAGGCCTGGCACTAGTGGTGGTGGTGGTGAGGCCTGGCACTAGTGGTGGTGGTGGTGAGGCCTGGCACTAGTGGTGGTGGTGAGGCCTGGCACTAGTGGTGGTGGTGAGGCCTGGCACTAGTGGTGGTGGTGAGGCCTGGCACTAGTGGTGGTGGTGAGGCCTGGCACTAGTGGTGGTGGTGAGGCCTGGCACTAGTGGTGGTGGTGGTGAGGCCTGGCACTAGTGGTGGTGGTGAGGCCTGGCACTAGTGGTGGTGGTGAGGCCTGGCACTAGTGGTGGTGGTGGTGAGGCCTGGCACTAGTGGTGGTGGTGAGGCGTGGCACTAGTGGTGGAGGTGAGGCCTGGCACTAGTGGTGGTGGTGAGGCCTGGCACTAGTGGTGGTGGTGAGGCCTGGCACTAGTGGTGGTGGTGAGGCCTGGCACTAGTGGTGGTGGTGGTGAGGCCTGGCACTATTGGTGGTGGTGAGGCCTGGCACTAGTGGTGGTGGTGGTGAGGCCTGGCACTAGTGGTGGTGGTGAGGCCTGGCACTAGTGGTGGTGGTGGTGGTGAGGCCTGGCACTAGTGGTGGTGGTGGTGAGGCCTGGCACTAGTGGTGGGTGGTGAGGCCTGGCACTAGTGGTTGGTGGTGGTGGTGGTGAGGCCTGGCACTAGTGGTGGTGGTGAGGCCTGGCACTAGTGGTGGTGGTGAGGCCTGGCACTAGTGGTGGTGGTGGTGAGGCCTGGCACTAGTGGTGGTGGTGAGGCCTGGCACTAGTGGTGGTGGTGAGGCCTGGCACTAGTGGTGGTGGTGGTGAGGCCTGGCACTAGTGGTGGTGGTGGTGAGGCCTGGCACTAGTGGTGGTGGTGGTGAGGCCTGGCACTAGTGGTGGTGGTGAGGCCTGGCACTAGTGGTGGTGGTGAGGCCTGGCACTAGTGGTGGTGGTGAGGCCTGGCACTAGTGGTGGTGGTGAGGCCTGGCACTAGTGGTGGTGGTGAGGCCTGGCACTAGTGGTGGTGGTGAGGCCTGGCACTAGTGGTGGGGTGGTGGTGGTGAGGCCTGGCACTAGTGGTGGTGGTGGTGAGGCCTGGCACTAGTGGTGGTGGTGGTGGTGGTGAGGCCTGGCACTAGTGGTGGTGGTGAGGCATGGCACTAGTGGTGGTGGTGGTGAGGCCAGGCACTAGTGGTGGTGGTGAGGCCTGGCACTAGTGGTGGTGGTGGTGAGGCCTGGCACTAGTCGTGGTGGTGAGGCCTGGCACTAGTGGTGGTGGTGAGGCCTGGCACTAGTGGTGGTGGTGAGGCCTGGCACTAGTGGTGGTGGTGAGGCCTGGCACTAGTGGTGGTGGTGGTGAGGCCTGGCACTAGTGGTGGTGGTGAGGCCTGGCACTAGTGGTGGTGTGGTGAGGCCTGGCACTAGTGGTGGTGGTGAGGCCTGGCACTAGTGGTAGTGGTGAGGCCTGGCACTAGTGGTGGTGGTGAGGCCTGGCACTAGTGGTGGTGGTGAGGCCTGGCACTAGTGGTGGTGGTGGTGAGGCCTGGCACTAGTGGTGGTGGTGAGGCCTGGCACTAGTGGTGGTGGTGAGCCTGGCACTAGTGGTGGTGGTGAGGCCTGGCACTAGTGGTAGTGGTGAGGCCTGGCACTAGTGGTGGTGGTGAGGCCTGGCACTAGTGGTGGTGGTGGTGAGGCCTGGCACTAGTGGTGGTGGTGGTGAGGCCTGGCACTAGTGGTGGTGGTGAGGCCAGGCACTAGTGGTGGTGGTGAGGCCTGGCACTAGTGGTGGTGGTGAGGCCTGGCACTAGTGGTGGTGGTGAGGCCTGGCACTAGTGGTGGTGGTGAGGCCTGGCACTAGTGGTGGTGGTGAGGCCTGGCACTAGTGGTGGTGGTGAGGCCTGGCACTAGTGGTGGTGGTGAGGCCTGGCACTAGTGGTGGTGGTGAGGCCTGGCACTAGTGGTGGTGGTGAGGCCTGGCACTAGTGGTGGTGGTGAGGCCTGGCACTAGTGGTGGTGGTGGTGGTGAGGCCTGGCACTAGTGGTGGTGGTGGTGAGGCCTGGCACTAGTGGTGGTTGTGCTGAGGCCTGGCACTAGTGATGGTGGTGAGGCCTGGCACTAGTGGTGGTGGTGGTGAGGCCTGGCACTAGTGGTGGTGGTGAGGCCTGGCACTAGTGGTGGTGGTGAGGCTGGCTGGCACTAGTGGTGGTGGTGGTGGTGGTGGGGTGAGGCCTGGCACTAGTGGTGGTGGTGAGGCCTGGCACTAGTGGTAGTGGTGAGGCCTGGCACTAGTGGTGGTGGTGAGGCCTGGCACTAGTGGTGGTGGTGAGGCCTGGCACTAGTGGTGGTGGTGAGGCCTGGCACTAGTGGTGGTGGTGGTGGTGAGGGCCTGGCACTAGTGGTGGTTGTGAGGCCTGGCACTAGTGGTGTTGGGGCTGAGGCCTGGCACTAGTGATGGTGGTGAGGCCTGGCACTAGTGGTGGTGGTGGTGAGGCCTGGCACTAGTGGTGGTGGTGAGGCCTGGCACTAGTGGTGGTGGTGAGGCCTGGCACTAGTGGTGGTGGTGGTGGTGGTGGTGGTGAGGCCTGGCACTAGTGGTGGTGGTGAGGCCTGGCACTAGTGGTGGTGATGAGGCCTGGCACTAGTGGTGGTGGTGGTGAGGCCTGGCACTAGTGGTGGTGGTGAGGCCTGGCACTAGTGGTGGTGGTGGTGGTGGTGGTGAGGCCTGGCACTAGTGGTGGTGGTGGTGGTGGTGGTGAGGCCTGGCACTAGTGGTGGTGGTGGTGAGGCCTGGCACTAGTGGTGGTGGTGGGGTGAGGCCTGGCACTAGTGGTGTGGTGGTGAGGCCTGGCACTAGTGGTGGTGGTGAGGCCTGGCACTAGTGGTGGTGGTGAGGCCTGGCACTAGTGGTGGTGGTGACGCCTGGCACTAGTGGTGGTGGTGAGGCCTGGCACTAGTGCTGGTGGTGAGGCCTGGCACTAGTGGTGGTGGTGGTGAGGCCTGGCACTAGTGGTGGTGGTGGTGAGGCCTGGCACTAGTGGTGGTGGTGGTGAGGCCTGGCACTAGTGGTGGTGGTGAGGCCTGGCACTAGTGGTGGTGGTGAGGCCTGGCACTAGTGGTGGTGGTGAGGCCTGGCACTAGTGGTGGTGGTGAGGCCTGGCACTAGTGGTGGTGGTGACGCCTGCCACTAGTGCTGGTGGTGAGGCCTGGCACTAGTGCTGGTGGTGAGGCCTGGCACTAGTGCTGGTGGTGAGGCCTGGCACTAGTGGTGGTGGTGAGGCCTGGCACTAGTGGTGGTGGTGGTGAGGCCTGGCACTAGTGGTGGTGGTGGTGAGGCCTGGCACTAGTGGTGGTGGTGAGGCCTGGCACTAGTGGTGGTGGTGAGGCCTGGCACTAGTGGTGGTGGTGGTGGTGAGGCCTGGCACTAGTGGTGGTGGTGAGGCCTGGCACTAGTGGTGGTGGTGGTGAGGCCTGGCACTAGTGGTGGTGGTGAGGCCTGGCACTAGTGGTGGTGGTGAGGCCTGGCACTAGTGTTGGTGGTGGTGGTGGTGGTGGTGAGGCCTGGCACTAGTGGTGGTGGTGGTGAGGCCTGGCACTAGTGTGGTGGTGCTGAGGCCTGGCACTAGTGATGGTGGTGAGGCCTGGCACTAGTGGTGGTGGTGGTGAGGCCTGGCACTAGTGGTGGTGGTGAGGCCTGGCACTAGTGGTGGTGGTGAGGCCTGGCACTAGTGGTGGTGGTGGTGGTGGTGGTGGTGAGGCCTGGCACTAGTGGTGGTGGTGAGGCCTGGCACTAGTGGTGGTGATGAGGCCTGGCACTAGTGGTGGTGGTGGAGGCCTGGCACTAGTGGTGGTGGTGAGGCCTGGCACTAGTGGTGGTGGTGGTGGTGGTGAGGCCTGGCACTAGTGGTGTGGTGGTGAGGCCTGGCACTAGTGGTGGTGGTGTGGTGAGGCCTGGCACTAGTGGTGGTGGTGGTGAGGCCTGGCACTAGTGGTGGTGGTGAGGCCTGGCACTAGTGGTGGTGGTGAGGCCTGGCACTAGTGGTGGTGGTGAGCCTGGCACTAGTGGTGGTGGTGAGGCCTGGCACTAGTGGTGGTGGTGAGGCCTGGCACTAGTGGTGGTGGTGGTGAGGCCTGGCACTAGTGGTGGTGGTGGTGAGGCCTGGCACTAGTGGTGGTGGTGGTGAGGCCTGGCACTAGTGGTGGTGGTGAGGCCTGGCACTAGTGGTGGTGGTGAGGCCTGGCACTAGTGGTGGTGGTGAGGCCTGGCACTAGTGGTGGTGGTGAGGCCTGGCACTAGTGGTGGTGGTGAGCCTGGCACTAGTGCTGGTGGTGAGGCCTGGCACTAGTGGTGGTGGTGAGGCCTGGCACTAGTGGTGGTGGTGAGGCCTGGCACTAGTGGTGGTGGTGGTGAGGCCTGGCACTAGTGGTGGTGGTGGTGAGGCCTGGCACTAGTGGTGGTGGTGAGGCCTGGCACTAGTGGTGGTGGTGAGGCCTGGCACTAGTGGTGGTGGTGGTGGTGAGGCCTGGCACTAGTGGTGGTGGTGAGGCCTGGCACTAGTGGTGGTGGTGGTGAGGCCTGGCACTAGTGGTGGTGGTGAGGCCTGGCACTAGTGGTGGTGGTGAGGCCTGGCACTAGTGGTGGTGGTGTGAGGCCTGGCACTAGTGGTGGTGGTGAGGCCTGGCACTAGTGGTGGTGGTGGTGAGGCCTGGCACTAGTGGTGGTGGTGAGGCCTGGCACTAGTGGTGGTGGTGAGGCCTGGCACTAGTGGTGGTGGTGAGGCCTGGCACTAGTGGTGGTGGTGAGGCCTGGCACTAGTGGTGGTGGTGAGGCCTGGCACTAGTGGTGGTGGTGGTGAGGCCTGGCACTAGTGGTGGTGATGGTGAGGCCTGGCACTAGTGGTGGTGGTGAGGCCTGGCACTAGTGGTGGTGGTGAGGCCTGGCACTAGTGGTGGTGGTGAGGCCTGGCACTAGTGGTGGTGGTGGTGAGGCCTGGCACTAGTGGTGGTGATGGTGAGGCCTGGCACTAGTGGTGGTGGTGAGGCCTGGCACTAGTGGTGGTGGTGAGGCCTGGCACTAGTGGTGGTGGTGAGGCCTGGTACTAGTAGTGGTGGTGGTGAGGCCTGGCACTAGTGGTGGTGGTGGTGAGGCCTGGCACTAGTGGTGGTGGTGAGGCCTGGCACTAGTGGTGGTGGTGGTGAGGCCTGGCACTAGTGGTGGTGGTGAGGCCTGGCACTAGTGGTGGTGGTGGTGAGGCCTGGCACTAGTGGTGGTGGTGAGGCCTGGCACTAGTGGTGGTGGTGAGGCCTGGCACTAGTGGTGGTGGTGAGGCCTGGCACTAGTGGTGGTGGTGAGGCCTGGCACTAGTGGTGGTGGTGAGGCCTGGCACTAGTGGTGGTGGTGAGGCCTGGCACTAGTGGTGGTGGTGAGGCCTGGCACTAGTGGTGGTGGTGAGGCCTGGCACTAGTGGTGGTGGTGAGGCCTGGCACTAGTGGTGGTGATGAGGCCTGGCACTAGTGGTGGTGGTGAGGCCTGGCACTAGTGGTGGTGGTGAGGCCTGGCACTAGTGGTGGTGGTGAGGCCTGGCACTAGTGGTGGTGGTGAGGCCTGGCACTAGTGGTGGTGGTGAGGCCTGGCACTAGTGGTGGTGGTGAGGCCTGGCACTAGTGGTGGTGGTGGTGAGGCCTGGCACTAGTGGTGGTGGTGGTGGTGGTGAGGCCTGGCACTAGTGGTGGTGGTGAGACCTGGCACTAGTGGTGTGGTGGTGGTGAGGCCTGGCACTAGTGGTGGTGGTGGTGAGGCCTGGCACTAGTGGTGGTGGTGGTGGTGAGGCCTGGCACTAGTGGTGGTGGTGAGGCCTGGCACTAGTGGTGGTGGTGAGGCCTGGCACAGTGTGGTGGTGGTGAGGCCTGGCACTAGTGGTGGTGGTGAGGCCTGGCACTAGTGGTGGTGGTGGTGGTGAGGCCTGACACTAGTGGTGGTGGTTGAGGCCTCGGGCACTAGTGGTGGTGGTGAGGCCTCGGCCACTAGTGGGTGGTGGTGAGCGCCATGGCACTAGTGGTGGTGGTGATGAGTGACGGCCCTTGGCACTAGTGGTGCGTGTGGGTGAGGCCCTGGCACTAGTGGTCGGTGGTGCTGAGGCCTGGCATAGTGATGGTGGTGAGGCCTGGCACTAGTGGTGAGTGGTGGTGAGGCCTGGCACTAGTGGTGTGTGGTGAGGCCTGGCACTAGTGGTGGGTGGTGAGGCTAGGCACTCGTGGTGGTGGTGTGAGGCCTGGCCTAGTGTGGTGGTGGTGAGGCCTGGTACACTAGTGGTGGTGGTGAGGCCTGGCACTAGGGTGGTGGTGGTGAGGCCTGGCACTAGTGGTGGTGGTGGTGAGGCCTGGCACTAGTGGTGGTGGTGGTGAGGCCTGGCACTAGTGGTGGTGGTGGTGAGGCCTGGCACTAGTGGTGGTGGGTGAGGCCTGGCACTAGTGGGTGGTGGTGAGGCCTGGCACTAGTGGTGGTGGTGAGGCCTGGCACTAGTGGTGGTGGTTGAGGCCTGGCACTAGTGGTGGTGCGTGAGGCCTGGCACTAGTGGTGGTGGTGAGGCCTGGCACTAGTGGTGGTGGTGAGGCCTGGCACTAGTGGTGGTGGTGAGGCCTGGCACTAGTGGTGGTGGTGAGGCCTGGCACTATGTGGTGGTGGTGAGGCCTGGCACTAGTGGTGGTGGTGAGGCCTGGCACTAGTGGTGGTGGTGGTGAGGCCTGGCACTAGTGGTGGTGGTGAGGCCTGGCACTAGTGGTGGTGGTGAGGCCTGGCACTAGTGGTGGTGGTGAGGCCTGGCACTAGTGGTGGTGGTGAGGCCTGGCACTAGTGGTGGTGGTGAGGCCTGGCACTAGTGGTGTGGTGGTGAGGCCTGGCACTAGTGGTGGTGGTGAGGCTGGCACTAGTGGTGGTGGTGAGGCCTGGCACTAGTGGTGGTGGGGTGAGGCCTGGCACTAGTGGTGGTGGTGGTGAGGCCTGGCACTAGTGGTGGTGGTGGTGAGGCCTGGCACTAGTGGGTGGTGGTGAGGCCTGGCACTAGTGGTGGTGGTGAGGCCTGGCACTAGTGGTGTGGTGGTGAGGCCTGGCACTAGTGGGTGGTGGTGAGGCCTGGCACTAGTGGTGGTGGTGAGGCCTGGCACTAGTGGTGGTGGTGAGGCCTGTCACTAGTGGTGGTGGTGAGGCCTGGCACTAGTGGTGGTGGTGAGGCCTGGCACTAGTGGTGGTGGTGTGAGGCCTGGCACTAGTGGTGGTGGTGAGGCCTGGCACTAGTGGTGGTGGTGAGGCCTGGCACTAGTGGTGGTGGTGAGGCCTGGCACTAGTGGTGGTGGTGGTGGTGAGGCCTGGCACTAGTGGTGGTGGTGAGGCCTGGCACTAGTGGTGGTGGTGAGGCCTGGCACTAGTGGTGGTGGTGAGGCCTGGCACTAGTGGTGGTGGTGAGGCCTGGCACTAGTGGTGGTGGTGAGGCCTGGCACTAGGGGTGGTGGTGAGGCCTGGCACTAGTGGTGGTGGTGAGGCCTGGCACTAGTGGTGGTGGTGAGGCCTGGCACTAGTGGTGGTGGTGAGGCCTGGCACTAGTGGTGGTGGTGGTGAGGCCTGGCACTAGTGGTGGTGGTGTAGGCCTGGCACTAGTGGTGGTGGTGAGGCCTGGCACTAGTGGTGGTGGTGAGGCCTGGCACTAGTGGTGGTGGTGGTGAGGCCTGGCACTAGTGGTGGGTGGTGAGGCCTGGCACTAGTGGTGGTGGTGAGGCCTGGCACTAGTGGTGGTGGTGAGGCCTGGCACTAGTGGTGGTGGTGAGGCCTGTCACTAGTGGTGGTGGTGTGAGGCCTGGCACTAGTGGTGGTGTGGTGAGGCCTGGCACTAGTGGTGGTGGTGGTGAGGCCTGGCACTAGTGGTGGTGGTGGTGAGGCCTGGCACTAGTGGTGGTGGTGAGGCCTGGCACTAGTGGTGGTGGTGAGGCCTGGCACTAGTGGTGGTGGTGAGGCCTGGCACTAGTGGTGGTGGTGAGGCCTGGCACTAGTGGTGGTGGTGAGGCCTGGCACTAGTGGTGGTGGTGTGAGGCCTGGCACTAGTGGTGGTGGTGAGGCCTGGCACTAGTGGTGGTGGTGAGGCCTGGCACTAGTGGTGGTGGTGAGGCCTGGCACTAGTGGTGGTGGTGAGGCCTGGCACTAGTGGTGGTGGTGGTGAGGCCTGGCACTAGTGGTGGTGGTGAGGCCTGGCACTAGTGGTGGTGGTGAGGCCTGGCACTAGTGGTGGTGGTGAGGCCTGGCACTAGTGGTGGTGGTGAGGCCTGGCACTAGTGGTGGTGGTGAGGCCTGGCACTAGTGGTGGTGGTGAGGCCTGGCACTAGTGGTGGTGGTGAGGCCTGGCACTAGTGGTGGTGGTGAGGCCTGGCACTAGTGGTGGTGGTGAGGCCTGGCACTAGTGGTGGTGGTGAGGCCTGGCACTAGTGGTGGTGGTGAGGCCTGGCACTAGTGGTGGTGGTGAGGCCTGGCACTAGTGGTGGTGGTGGTGAGGCCTGGCACTAGTGGTGGTGGTGAGGCCTGGCACTAGTGGTGGTGGTGAGGCCTGGCACTAGTGGTGGTGGTGAGGCCTGGCACTAGTGGTGGTTGTGAGGCCTGGCACTAGTGGTGGTGGTGAGGCCTGGCACTAGTGGTGGTGGTGAGGCCTGGCACTAGTGGTGGTGGTGAGGCCTGGCACTAGTGGTGGTGTGGTGAGGCCTGGCACTAGTGGTGGTGGTGAGGCCTGGCACTAGTGGTGGTGGTGAGGCCTGGCACTAGTGGTGGTGGTGGTGAGGCCTGGCACTAGTGGTGGTGGTGAGGCCTGGCACTAGTGGTGGTGGTGAGGCCTGGCACTAGTGGTGGTGGTGAGGCCTGGCACTAGTGGTGGTGGTGGTGAGGCCTGGCACTAGTGGTGGTGGTGAGGCCTGGCACTAGTGGTGGTTGTGGTGAGGCCTGGCACTAGTGGTGGTGGTGGTGGTGGTGAGGCCTGGCACTAGTGGTGGTGTGGTGAGGCCTGGCACTAGTGGTGGTGGTGGTGAGGCCTGGCACTAGTGGTGGTGGTGGTGAGGCCTGGCACTAGTGGTGGTGGTGGTGAGGCCTGGCACTAGTGTGGTGGTGAGGCCTGGCACTAGTGGTGGTGGTGGTGAGGCCTGGCACTAGTGGTGGTGGTGAGGCCTGGCACTAGTGGTGGTGGTGGTGAGGCCTGGCACTAGTGGTGGTGGTGAGGCCTGGCACTAGTGGTGGTGGTGAGGCCTGGCACTAGTGGTGGTGGTGAGGCCTGGCACTAGTGGTGGTGGTGAGGCCTGGCACTAGTGGTGGTGGTGGTGAGGCCTGGCACTATGGTGGTGGTGGTGAGGCCTGGCACTAGTGGTGGTGGTGAGGCCTGGCACTAGTGGTGGTGGTGAGGCCTGGCACTAGTGGTGGTGGTGAGGCCTGGCACTAGTGGTGGTGTGGTGGTGAGGCCTGGCACTAGTGGTGGTGGTGGTGAGGCCTGGCACTAGTGGTGGTGGTGGTGAGGCCTGGCACTAGTGGTGGTGGTGAGGCCTGGCACTAGTGATGGTGGTGAGGCCTGGCACTAGTGGTGGTGGTGGTGAGGCCTGGCACTAGTGGTGGTGGTGAGGCCTGGCACTAGTGGTGGTGGTGAGGCCTGGCACTAGTGGTGGTGGTGAGGCCTGGCACTAGTGGTGGTGGTGAGGCCTGGCACTAGTGATGGTGGTGAGGCCTGGCACTAGTGCTGGTGGTGAGGCCTGGCACTAGTGGTGGTGGTGAGGCGTGGCACTAGTGGTGGTGGTGAGGCGTGGCACTAGTGGTGGTGGTGAGGCGTGGCACTAGTGGTGGTGGTGAGGCGTGGCACTAGTGGTGGTGGTGAGGCCTGGCACTAGTGGTGGTGGTGGTGAGGCCTGGCACTAGTGGTGGTGGTGAGGCCTGGCACTAGTGGTGGTGGTGAGGCCTGGCACTAGTGGTGGTGGTGAGGCCTGGCACTAGTGGTGGTGGTGAGGCCAGTCACTAGTGGTGGTGGTGAGGCCTGGCACTAGTGGTGGTTGTGAGGCCTGGCACTAGTGGTGGTGGTGAGGCCAGGCACTAGTGGTGGTGGTGAGGCCTGTCACTAGTGGTGGTGGTGAGGCCTGGCACTAGTGGTGGTGGTGAGGCCTGGCACTAGTGGTGGTGGTGAGGCCTGGCACTAGTGGTGGTGGTGGTGAGGCCTGGCACTAGTGGTGGTGGTGGTGAGGCCTGGCACTAGTGGTGGTGGTGGTGAGGCCTGGCACTAGTGGTGGTGGTGAGGCCAGGCACTAGTGGTGGTGGTGAGGCCTGGCACTAGTGGTGGTGGTGGTGGTGAGGCCTGGCACTAGTGGTGGTGGTGGTGAGGCCTGGCACTAGTGGTGGTGGTGGTGAGGCCTGGCACTAGTGGTGGTGGTGAGGCCTGGCACTAGTGGTGGTGGTGAGGCCTGGCACTAGTGGTGGTGGTGAGGCCTGGCACTAGTGATGGTGGTGAGGCCTGGCACTAGTGCTGGTGGTGAGGCCTGGCACTAGTGGTGGTGGTGAGGCCTGGCACTAGTGGTGGTGGTGAGGCCTGGCACTAGTGGTGGTGGTGAGGCCTGGCACTAGTGGTGGTGGTGGTGGTGAGGCCTGGCACTAGTGGTGGTGGTGAGGCGTGGCACTAGTGGTGGTGGTGAGGCGTGGCACTAGTGGTGGTGGTGAGGCGTGGCACTAGTGGTGGTGGTGAGGCCTGGCACTAGTGGTGGTGGTGGTGAGGCCTGGCACTAGTGGTGGTGGTGAGGCCTGGCACTAGTGGTGGTGGTGGTGAGGCCTGGCACTAGTGGTGGTGGTGAGGCCTGGCACTAGTGGTGGTGGTGAGGCCAGGCACTAGTGGTGGTGGTGAGGCCTGGCACTAGTGGTGGTGGTGAGGCCTGGCACTAGTGGTGGTGGTGAGGCCTGGCACTAGTGGTGGTTGTGGTAAGGCCTGGCACTAGTGGTGGTGGTGGTGAGGCCTGGCACTAGTGGTGGTTGTGGTAAGGCCTGGCACTAGTGGTGGTTGTGGTAAGGCCTGGCACTAGTGGTGGTGGTGGTGAGGCCTGGCACTAGTGGTGGTGGTGAGGCCTGGCACTAGTGGTGGTTGTGGTAAGGCCTGGCACTAGGGGGGGGGGCCAGCAACAACATGTTCCCCACATCACTCACCATTCCAACGCTGCAGTTTAAGAAGCAACACTTCCCCCACAAAGTAACAGATGTGCGATAAAGCTCTTGACACGTGTCCCGGCTGCCACTAGCTCTCCAGGGCGGAGCTTGACACTGATGTATGGCCACCATAATCCTGCCTTCTTGTAGCCGCCTTCTACACGCACTGTTGCCACCCTCCTCGCTCATAGGAATATTTACCGTGGTTTTATTGGTGGCCTGAGACTGTTGGCAGGCCTGGCGGGTGTGTGTGGGGGAGCCTGAGACTGTTGGCAGGCCTGGTGGGTGTGTGTGGGGGAGCCTGAGACTGTTGGCAGGCCTGGTGGGTGTGTTGGGGATGGTCTGAGACTGTTGGCAGGCCTGGCGGGTGTGTTGGGGATGGTCTGAGACTGTTGGCAGGCCTGGTGGGTGTGTTGGGGATGGTCTGAGACTGTTGGCAGGCCTGGTGGGTGTGTTGGGGATGGTCTGAGACTGTTGGCAGGCCTGGTGGGTGTGTTGGGGATGGTCTGAGACTGTTGGCAGGCCTGGCGGGTGTGTTGGGGATGGTCTGAGACTGTTGGCAGGCCTGGTGGGAGTGTTGGGGATGGTCTGAGACTGTTGGCAGGCCTGGTGGGTGTGTTGGGGATGGTCTGAGACTGTTGGCAGGCCTGGCGGGTGTGTTGGGGATGGTCTGAGACTGTTGGCAGGCCTGGCGGGTGTGTTGGGGATGGTCTGAGACTGTTGGCAGGCCTGGTGGGTGTGTTGGGGATGGTCTGAGACTGTTGGCAGGCCTGGTGGGTGTGTGTGGGAGTGGGGGTGTCTGGTGGGGTCTTGGCCATGTAGTGGAGGACTGGTGGGGTCTTCCACCATGTTTTGGGGGACTGGTGGGGTCTTCACCATGTAGTGGGGGACTGGTGGGGTCTTCACCATGTAGTGGGGGACTGGTGGGGTCTTCCACCATGTAGTGGAGGACTGGTGGGGTCTTCACCATGTAGTGGGGGACTGGTGGGGTCTTCACCATGTAGTGGGGGACTGGTGGGGTCTTCATGTAGTGGAGGACTGGTGGGGTCTTCACCATGTAGTGGGGGACTGGTGGGGTCTTCACCATGTAGTGGGGGACTGGTGGGGTCTTCACCATGTAGTGGGGGACTGGTGGGGTCTTGACCATGTAGTGGGGGGACTGGTGGGGTCTTGACCATGTAGTGGGGGACTGGTGGGGTCTTCACCATGTAGTGGGGGACTGGTGGGGTCTTCCCCATGTAGTGGGGGACTGGTGGGGTCTTCACTATGTAGTGGGGGACTGGTGGGGTCTTCCCCATGTAGTGGGGGGACTGGTGGGGTCTTGACCATGTAGTGGAGGACTGGTGGGGTCTTGACCATGTAGTGGGGGACTGGTGGGGTCTTGACCATGTGGTGGAGGACTGGTGGGGTCTTCCCCCATGTAGTGGAGGACTGGTGGGGTCTTGACCATGTAGTGGGGGACTGGTGGGGTCTTGACCATGTAGTGGGGGACTGGTGGGGTCTTGACCATGTAGTGGGGGACTGGTGGGGTCTTGACCATGTAGTGGGGGACTGGTGGGGTCTTCACCATGTAGTGGAGGACTGGTGGGGTCTTCCCCCATGTAGTGGAGGACTGGTGGGGTCTTGACCATGTAGTGGAGGACTGGTGGGGTCTTCCCCATGTAGTGGGGGACTGGTGGGGTCTTCACTATGTAGTGGGGGACTGGTGGGGTCTTCCCCATGTAGTGGGGGACTGGTGGGGTCTTCACTATGTAGTGGGGGACTGGTGGGGTCTTCCCCATGTAGTGGGGGACTGGTGGGGTCTTCACTATGTAGTGGGGGACTGGTGGGGTCTTCCTCATGTAGTGGGGGGACTGGTGGGGTCTTCACTATGTAGTGGGGGACTGGTGGGGTCTTCCCCATGTAGTGGGGGACTGGTGGGGTCTTGACCATGTAGTGGAGGACTGGTGGGGTCTTGACCATGTAGTGGGGGACTGGTGGGGTCTTGACCATGTAGTGGAGGACTGGTGGGGTCTTGACCATGTAGTGGGGGACTGGTGGGGTCTTGACCATGTAGTGGGGGACTGGTGGGGTCTTCACCATGTAGTGGAGGACTGGTGGGGTCTTCCCCATGTAGTGGGGGACTGGTGGGGTCTTCACCATGTAGTGGAGGACTGGTGGGGTCTTGACCATGTAGTGGAGGATTGGTGGGGTCTTGACCATGTAGTGGAGGACTGGTGGGGTCTTGACCATGTAGTGGGGGACTGGTGGGGTCTTGACCATGTAGTGGGGGACTGGTGGGGTCTTCACCATGTAGTGGGGGACTGGTGGGGTCTTCCCCCATGTAGTGGGGGACTGGTGGGGTCTTGACCATGTAGTGGGGGACTGGTGGGGTCTTGACCATGTAGTGGAGGACTGGTGGGGTCTTGACCATGTAGTGGAGGACTGGTGGGGTCTTCCCCCATGTAGTGGGGGACTGGTGGGGTCTTGACCATGTAGTGGAGGACTGGTGGGGTCTTGACCATGTAGTGGAGGACTGGTGGGGTCTTCCCCCATGTAGTGGGGGACTGGTGGGGTCTTGACCATGTAGTGGAGGACTGGTGGGGTCTTGACCATGTAGTGGGGGACTGGTGGGGTCTTCACCATGTAGTGGGGGACTGGTGGGGTCTTCACCATGTAGTGGGGGACTGGTGGGGTCTTCCCCCATGTAGTGGGGGACTGGTGGGGTCTTGTCCATGTAGTGGGGGACTGGTGGGGTCTTCACCATGTAGTGGAGGACTGGTGGGGTCTTCCCCCATGTAGTGGGGGACTGGTGGGGTCTTCACCATGTAGTGGAGGACTGGTGGGGTCTTGACCATGTAGTGGAGGACTGGTGGGGTCTTGACCATGTAGTGGGGGACTGGTGGGGTCTTCACCATGTAGTGGAGGACTGGTGGGGTCTTCACCATGTAGTGGGGGACTGGTGGGGTCTTCCCCCATGTAGTGGGGGACTGGTGGGGTCTTGGCCATGTAGTGGGGGACTGGTGGGGTCTTCACCATGTAGTGGGGGACTGGTGGGGTCTTCACCATGTAGTGGTGGACTGGTGGGGTCTTCCCCCATGTAGTGGGGGACTGGTGGGGTCTTCACCATGTAGTGGAGGACTGGTGGGGTCTTGACCATGTAGTGGAGGACTGGTGGGGTCTTGACCATGTAGTGGGGGACTGGTGGGGTCTTCCCCATGTAGTGGGGGACTGGTGGGGTCTTCCCCATGTAGTGGAGGACTGGTGGGGTCTTGACCATGTAGTGGAGGACTGGTGGGGTCTTGACCATGTAGTGGGGGACTGGTGGGGTCTTCCCCCATGTAGTGGGGGACTGGTGGGGTCTTGACCATGTAGTGGGGGACTGGTGGGGTCTTGACCATATAGTGGGGGACTGGAGGGGTCTTGACCATGTAGTGGGGGACTGGTGGGGTCTTGACCATGTAGTGGGGGACTGGTGGGGTCTTGACCTTGTAGTGGGGGATTGGTGGGGTCTTGACCATGTAGTGGAGGACTGGTGGGGTCTTGACCATGTAGTGGAGGACTGGTGGGGTCTTCCCCCATGTAGTGGAGGACTGGTGGGGTCTTGACCATGTAGTGGGGGACTGGTGGGGTCTTCCCCATGTAGTGGAGGACTGGTGGGGTCTTGACCATGTAGTGGGGGACTGGTGGGGTCTTCCCCCATGTAGTGGAGGACTGGTGGGGTCTTGACCATGTAGTGGGGGACTGGTGGGGTCTTGACCATGTAGTGGGGGACTGGTGGGGTCTTGACCATGTAGTGGGGGACTGGTGGGGTCTTGACCATGTAGTGGAGGACTGGTGGGGTCTTGACCATGTAGTGGGGGACTGGTGGGGTCTTGACCATGTAGTGGAGGACTGGTGGGGTCTTGACCATGTAGTGGAGGACTGGTGGGGTCTTGACCATGTAGTGGGGGACTGGTGGGGTCTTGAACATGTAGTGGAGGACTGGTGGGGTCTTGACCATGTAGTGGAGGACTGGTGGGGTCTTCCCCCATGTAGTGGAGGACTGGTGGGGTCTTCCCCCATGTAGTGGAGGACTGGTGGG
Source organism: Procambarus clarkii (assembly GCF_040958095.1). Lineage (NCBI taxonomy): Eukaryota > Metazoa > Arthropoda > Malacostraca > Decapoda > Cambaridae > Procambarus > Procambarus clarkii. The sequence continues at coordinate 2,657,007 of NC_091235.1, forward strand.
GTCTTGACCATGTAGTGGGGGACTGGTGGGGTCTTCCCCCATGTAGTGGAGGACTGGTGGGGTCTTGACCATGTAGTGGGGGACTGGTGGGGTCTTGACCATGTAGTGGAGGACTGGTGGGGTCTTCACCATGTAGTGGGGGACTGGTGGGGTCTTCCCCATGTAGTGGGGGATTGGTGGGGTCTTCACCATGTAGTGGGGGACTGGTGGGGTCTTCCCCCATGTAGTGGAGGACTGGTGGGGTCTTCACCATGTAGTGGAGGACTGGTGGGGTCTTCCCCATGTAGTGGGGGACTGGTGGGGTCTTCACCATGTAGTGGAGGACTGGTGGGGTCTTGACCATGTAGTGGAGGATTGGTGGGGTCTTGACCATGTAGTGGAGGACTGGTGGGGTCTTGACCATGTAGTGGGGGACTGGTGGGGTCTTGACCATGTAGTGGGGGACTGGTGGGGTCTTCACCATGTAGTGGGGGACTGGTGGGGTCTTGACCATGTAGTGGAGGACTGGTGGGGTCTTCCCCCATGTAGTGGGGGACTGGTGGGGTCTTGACCATGTAGTGGGGGACTGGTGGGGTCTTCACCATGTAGTGGGGGACTGGTGGGGTCTTCCCCCATGTAGTGGGGGACTGGTGGGGTCTTGTCCATGTAGTGGGGGACTGGTGGGGTCTTCACCATGTAGTGGAGGACTGGTGGGGTCTTCCCCCATGTAGTGGGGGACTGGTGGGGTCTTCACCATGTAGTGGAGGACTGGTGGGGTCTTGACCATGTAGTGGAGGACTGGTGGGGTCTTGACCATGTAGTGGGGGACTGGTGGGGTCTTCACCATGTAGTGGAGGACTGGTGGGGTCTTCACCATGTAGTGGGGGACTGGTGGGGTCTTCCCCCATGTAGTGGGGGACTGGTGGGGTCTTGGCCATGTAGTGGGGGACTGGTGGGGTCTTCACCATGTAGTGGGGGACTGGTGGGGTCTTCACCATGTAGTGGTGGACTGGTGGGGTCTTCCCCAATGTAGTGGGGGACTGGTGGGGTCTTCACCATGTAGTGGAGGACTGGTGGGGTCTTGACCATGTAGTGGAGGACTGGTGGGGTCTTGACCATGTAGTGGGGGACTGGTGGGGTCTTCCCCATGTAGTGGGGGACTGGTGGGGTCTTCCCCATGTAGTGGAGGACTGGTGGGGTCTTGACCATGTAGTGGAGGACTGGTGGGGTCTTGACCATGTAGTGGGGGACTGGTGGGGTCTTCCCCCATGTAGTGGGGGACTGGTGGGGTCTTGACCATGTAGTGGGGGACTGGTGGGGTCTTGACCATATAGTGGGGGACTGGAGGGGTCTTGACCATGTAGTGGGGGACTGGTGGGGTCTTGACCATGTAGTGGGGGACTGGTGGGGTCTTGACCATGTAGTGGGGTATTGGTGGGGTCTTGACCATGTAGTGGAGGACTGGTGGGGTCTTGACCATGTAGTGGAGGACTGGTGGGGTCTTCCCCCATGTAGTGGAGGACTGGTGGGGTCTTGACCATGTAGTGGGGGACTGGTGGGGTCTTCCCCATGTAGTGGAGGACTGGTGGGGTCTTGACCATGTAGTGGGGGACTGGTGGGGTCTTCCCCCATGTAGTGGAGGACTGGTGGGGTCTTGACCATGTAGTGGGGGACTGGTGGGGTCTTGACCATGTAGTGGGGGACTGGTGGGGTCTTGACCATGTAGTGGGGGACTGGTGGGGTCTTGACCATGTAGTGGAGGACTGGTGGGGTCTTGACCATGTAGTGGGGGACTGGTGGGGTCTTGACCATGTAGTGGAGGACTGGTGGGGTCTTGACCATGTAGTGGAGGACTGGTGGGGTCTTGACCATGTAGTGGGGGACTGGTGGGGTCTTGAACATGTAGTGGAGGACTGGTGGGGTCTTGACCATGTAGTGGAGGACTGGTGGGGTCTTCCCCCATGTAGTGGAGGACTGGTGGGGTCTTCCCCCATGTAGTGGAGGACTGGTGGGGTCTTGACCATGTAGTGGGGGACTGGTGGGGTCTTCCCCCATGTAGTGGAGGACTGGTGGGGTCTTGACCATGTAGTGGGGGGACTGGTGGGGTCTTGACCATGTAGTGGAGGACTGGTGGGGTCTTCACCATGTAGTGGGGGACTGGTGGGGTCTTCCCCATGTAGTGGGGGATTGGTGGGGTCTTCCCCATGTAGTGGAGGACTGGTGGGGTCTTGACCATGTAGTGGGGGACTGGTGGGGTCTTGACCATGTAGTGGAGGACTGGTGGGGTCTTGACCATGTAGTGGAGGACTGGTGGGGTCTTCCCCATGTAGTGGGGGACTGGTGGGGTCTTGACCATGTAGTGGAGGACTGGTGGGGTCTTCCCCATGTAGTGGGGGACTGGTGGGGTCTTGACCATGTAGTGGAGGACTGGTGGGGTCTTGACCATGTAGTGGGGGACTGGTGGGGTCTTGACCATGTAGTGGAGGACTGGTGGGGTCTTGACCATGTAGTGGGGGACTGGTGGGGTCTTGACCATGTAGTGGAGGACTGGTGGGGTCTTGACCATGTAGTGGAGGACTGGTGGGGTCTTGACCATGTAGTGGGGGACTGGTGGGGTCTTGAACATGTAGTGGAGGACTGGTGGGGTCTTGACCATGTAGTGGAGGACTGGTGGGGTCTTCCCCCATGTAGTGGAGGACTGGTGGGGTCTTCCCCCATGTAGTGGAGGACTGGTGGGGTCTTGACCATGTAGTGGGGGACTGGTGGGGTCTTCCCCCATGTAGTGGAGGACTGGTGGGGTCTTGACCATGTAGTGGGGGACTGGTGGGGTCTTGACCATGTAGTGGAGGACTGGTGGGGTCTTCACCATGTAGTGGGGGACTGGTGGGGTCTTCCCCATGTAGTGGGGGATTGGTGGGGTCTTCCCCATGTAGTGGAGGACTGGTGGGGTCTTGACCATGTAGTGGGGGACTGGTGGGGTCTTGACCATGTAGTGGAGGACTGGTGGGGTCTTGACCATGTAGTGGAGGACTGGTGGGGTCTTCCCCATGTAGTGGGGGACTGGTGGGGTCTTGACCATGTAGTGGAGGACTGGTGGGGTCTTCCCCATGTAGTGGGGGACTGGTGGGGTCTTGACCATGTAGTGGAGGACTGGTGGGGTCTTGACCATGTAGTGGGGGACTGGTGGGGTCTTCCCCATGTAGTGGGGGACTGGTGGGGTCTTCCCCATGTAGTGGAGGACTGGTGGGGTCTTGACCATGTAGTGGAGGACTGGTGGGGTCTTCACCATGTAGTGGGGGACTGGTGGGGTCTTCCCCATGTAGTGGAGGACTGGTGGGGTCTTGACCATGTAGTGGAGGACTGGTGGGGTCTTCACCATGTAGTGGGGGACTGGTGGGGTCTTGACCATGTAGTGGAGGACTGGTGGGGTCTTGACCATGTAGTGGAGGACTGGTGGGGTCTTTACCATGTAGTGGAGGACTGGTGGGGTCTTGACCATGTAGTGGGGGACTGGTGGGGTCTTCCACCATGTAGTGGGGGACTGGTGGGGTCTTCACTATGTAGTGGGGGACTGGTGGGGTCTTCACCATGTAGTGGGGGACTGGTGGGGTCTTCACTATGTAGTGGGGGACTGGTGGGGTCTTGACCATGTAGTGGGGGACTGGTGGGGTCTTGACCATGTAGTGGGGGACTGGTGGGGTCTTGACCATGTAGTGGGGGACTGGTGGGGTCTTCACCATGTAGTGGAGGACTGGTGGGGTCTTCACTATGTAGTGGGGGACTGGTGGGGTCTTCCACCATGTAGTGGGGGACAGGTGGGGTCTTCACCATGTAGTGGGGGACTGGTGGGGTCTTCACTATGTAGTGGGGGACTGGTGGGGTCTTCCACCATGTAGTGGGGGACTGGTGGGGTCTTCCACCATGTAGTGGGGGACTGGTGGGGTCTTCACCATGTAGTGGGGGACTGGTGGGGTCTTCACTATGCAGTGGGGGACTGGTGGGGTCTTGACCATGTAGTGGGGGACTGGTGGGGTCTTGACCATGTAGTGGAGGACTGGTGGGGTCTTGACCATGTAGTGGAGGACTGGTGGGGTCTTGACCATGTAGTGGGGGACTGGTGGGGTCTTCCACCATGTAGTGGGGGACTGGTGGGGTCTTCACTATGTAGTGAGGGACTGGTGGGGTCTTGACCATGTAGTGGGGGACTGGTGGGGTCTTCACTATGTAGTGGGGGACTGGTGGGGTCTTGGCCATGTAGTGGGGGACTGGTGGGGTCTTCACTATGTAGTGGGGGACTGGTGGGGTCTTCACTATGTAGTGGGGGACTGGTGGGGTCTTCCCCCATGTAGTGGAGGACTGGTGGGGTCTTGACCATGTAGTGGAGGACTGGTGGGGTCTTCACCATGTAGTGGAGGACTGGTGGGGTCTTCACCATGTAGTGGGGGACTGGTGGGGTCTTCACTATGTAGTGGGGGACTGGTGGGGTCTTGACCATGTAGTGGAGGACTGGTGGGGTCTTCCCCCATGTAGTGGAGGACTGGTGGGGTCTTGACCATGTAGTGGGGGACTGGTGGGGTCTTGACCATGTAGTGGGGGACTGGTGGGGTCTTCACCATGTAGTGGGGGACTGGTGGGGTTTTCACCATGTAGTGGGGGACTGGTGGGGTCTTGACCATGTAGTGGGGGACTGGTGGGGTCTTCCCCCATGTAGTGGGGGACTGGTGGGGTCTTCCCCATGTAGTGGGGGACTGGTGGGGTCTTCACCATGTAGTGGGGGACTGGTGGGGTCTTGACCATGTAGTGGAGGACTGGTGGGGTCTTCCCCCATGTAGTGGGGGACTGGTGGGGTCTTCACTATGTAGTGGGGGACTGGTGGGGTCTTCACCATGTAGTGGGGGGACTGGTGGGGTCTTCCCCATGTAGTGGAGGACTGGTGGGGTCTTCACTATGTAGTGGGGGACTGGTGGGGTCTTCCCCATGTAGTGGGGGACTGGTGGGGTCTTGACCATGTAGTGGAGGACTGGTGGGGTCTTGACCATGTAGTGGAGGACTGGTGGGGTCTTCCTCCATGTAGTGGGGGACTGGTGGGGTCTTCACTATGTAGTGGGGGACTGGTGGGGTCTTCCCCATGTAGTGGGGGACTGGTGGGGTCTTGACCATGTAGTGGGGGACTGGTGGGGTCTTGACCATGTAGTGGAGGACTGGTGGGGTCTTGACCATGTAGTGGGGGACTGGTGGGGTCTTGACCATGTAGTGGGGGACTGGTGGGGTCTTGACCATGTAGTGGAGGACTGGTGGGGTCTTGACCATGTAGTGGAGGACTGGTGGGGTCTTGACCATGTAGTGGAGGACTGGTGGGGTCTTCCCCATGTAGTGGTGGTATAAAATACATATAATAACGCAAATATTGGTACATATTACACATTTAAACAGAGAATTAACACATATCACATATTAAACACAAGATAACACCAATATTAACATATAACACAACCTTAAACTCACAATAACACCACAACTGAACACCACACTCACCTGAACACAGGTTAACACCTGAACACAGGATAACACACATATTAAAGAACAACACCTGTTCAGATCCCCGTTCAAAACAACTTAATTCCAGAGAGGTATTTGGGGGGAGGAAAGTGTCATGTTGTGGGTAGTCTGGACGGGCCGTGTGGGCGAAGATCCGCCCTGGTGACGTGTGGTGATGGATCATCCCTTCCCTGCACTCCCAGAATGGCTGTGTACATGATACATGTCCCTGCTACATGTGTGGTCACCAGAGGTCCACGGTTGTTCAACACCCTCCCAGCGAGCATCAGAAATATTGCCGGAACAACCGTGGACATCTTCAAGAGGAAACAAGATAGTTTCCTCCAAGGAGTGCCGGACCAACCGGGCTGTGGTGGGTATGTGGACCTGCGGGCCGGTCCAAGCAACAGCCTGGTGGACCAAACTCTCACAAGTCAAGCCTGGCCTCGAGCCGGGCTTGGGGAGTAGAACAACTCCCAGACCACACACTAGAAGGTGAAGGGACGACGACGTTTCGGTCCGTCCTGGACCATTCTCAAGTCGACTGAGAGTCATCAATGAACCGCATCAACCAGGTACCAAGCAGGTACCAGTGTGGTATACACAGGTACCAAGCAGGTACCTGTGTGGTATACACAGGGAACTATATCCCTGCGTCACGGCCCCAGCCAACAGCGTTCTCCTCGTCACTAAGCAATTCCCTAACTTTACCCTTCACATTTTACAGCAGCATGAGAGCAAGAATAATTAACTAACCTCATTTGGCAAGCTGAAAGCAAGTACGAAATGTATAATGTGACAAGTATTGTGTGAAAAAGTCCCGTGAAGTGGGGTGGCTGTTCCCCAGGACACGTCACCAGGGCACCACGAGCCAGGTACGTCACCAGGGTACCACTAGCCAGGGTACGTCACCAGGGCACCACTAGCCAGGGCACGTCACCAGGGCACCACGAGCCAGGGTACGTCACCAGGGTACCACTAGCCAGGGTACGTCACCAGGGCACCACTAGCCAGGGCACGTCACCAGGGCACCACGAGCCAGGGTACGTCACCAGGGTACCACTAGCCAGGGCACGTCACCAGGGCACCACTAGCCAGGGCACGTCACCAGGGCACCACTAGCCAGGGCACGTCACCAGGGCACCACTAGCCAGGGCACGTCACCAGGGCACCACTAGCCAGGGTACGTCACCAGGGCACCACTAGCCAGGGCACGTCACCAGGGCACCACGAGCCAGGGTACGTCACCAGGGCACCACTAGCCAGGGCACGTCACCAGGGCACCACGAGCCAGGGTACGTCACCAGGGCACCACTAGCCAGGGCACGTCACCAGGGCACCACGAGCCAGGGTACGTCACCAGGGCACCACTAGCCAGGGTACGTCACCGGGGCACCACTAGCCAGGACACGTCACCAGGGCACCACGAGCCAGGGTACGTCACCAGGGCACCACTAGCCAGGGTACGTCACCAGGGCACCACTAGCCAGGGCACCACGAGCCAGGGTACGTCACCAGGGTACCACTAGCCAGGGTACGTCACCAGGGTACCACTAGCCAGGGCACGTCACCAGGGCACCACTAGCCAGGGCACGTCACCAGGGCACCACTAGCCAGGGCACCACTAGCCAGGGCACGTCACCAGGGCACCACTAGCCAGGGCACGTCACCAGGGCACCACTAGCCAGGGCACGTCACCAGGGCACCACCACCACCACCAGGGACACATCACCAGGGCACCACCACCACCACCAGGGACACATCACCAGGGCACCACCACCACCACCAGGGACACATCACCAGGGACACATCACCAGGGACACATCACCAGGGACACATCACCAGGGCACCATCACCAGGGACACATCACCAGGGACACATCACCAGGGACACATCACCAGGGACACATCACCAGGGACACATCACCAGGGACACATCACCAGGGCACCATCACCAGGGACACATCACCAGGGACACATCACCAGGGCACCATCACCAGGGACACATCACCAGGGACACATCACCAGGGACACATCACCAGGGACACATCACCAGCAGGGACACATCACCAGCAGGGACACATCACCAGGGACACATCACCAGGGCACCATCACCAGGGACACATCACCAGGGACACATCACCAGGGACACATCACCAGGGACACATCACCAGGGACACATCACCAGGGACACATCACCTGGGACACTTCACCAGGGCACCATCACCAGGGACACATCACCAGGGACACATCACCAGGGACACATCACCAGGGCACCATCACCAGGGACACATCACCAGGGACACATCACCAGGGACACATCACCAGGGACACATCACCAGGGACACATCACCAGCAGGGACACATCACCAGAGACACATCACCAGGGACACATCACCAGCAGGGACACATCACCAGCAGGGACACATCACCAGCAGGGACACATCACCAGGGACACATCACCAGGGCACCACCACTACCAGGGACACATCACCAGGGACACATCACCAGCAGGGACACATCACCAGGGACACATCACCAGGGACACATCACCAGGGACACATCACCAGGGCACCATCACCAGGGACACATCACCAGGGACACATCACCAGGGACACATCACCAGGGACACATCACCAGGGACACATCACCAGGGACACATCACCAGGGACACATCACCTGGGACACATCACCAGGGACACATCACCAGGGACACATCACCAGCAGGGACACATCACCACCAGGGACACATCACCAGCAGGGACACATCACCAGCAGGGACACATCACCAGCAGGGACACATCACCAGCAGGGACACATCACCAGGGACACATCACCAGGGCACCACCACTACCAGGGACACATCACCACCAGGGACACATCACCAGCAGGGACACATCACCAGCAGGGACACATCACCAGCAGGGACACATCACCAGGGACACATCACCAGGGACACATCACCAGGGCACCACCACCACCAGGGACACATCACCAGGGACACATCACCAGGGCACCACCACTACCAGGGACACATCACCACCAGGGACACATCACCAGCAGGGACACATCACCAGCAGGGACACATCACCAGCAGGGACACATCACCAGGGACACATCACCAGGGCACCACCACCACCAGGGACACATCACCACCAGGGACACATCACCAGGGACACATCACCAGGGACACATCACCAGGGACACATCACCAGGGACACATCACCAGCAGGGACACATCACCAGCAGGGACACATCACCAGCAGGGACACATCACCAGCAGGGACACATCACCAGGGACACATCACCAGGGACACATCACCAGGGACACATCACCAGGGCACCACCACCACCAGGGACACATCACCACCAGGGACACATCACCAGGGACACATCACCAGGGCACCACCACCACCAGGGACACATCACCACCAGGGCACCACCACCACCAGGGACACATCACCAGGGACACATCACCAGGGACACATCACCAGGGACACATCACCAGCAGGGACACATCACCAGCAGGGACACATCACCAGCAGGGACACATCACCAGCAGGGACACATCACCAGGGACACATCACCAGGGACACATCACCAGGGCACCACCACCACCAGGGACACATCACCAGGGACACATCACCAGGGACACATCACCAGGGACACATCACCAGGGACACATCACCAGCAGGGACACATCACCAGGGCACCACCACCACCAGGGACACATCACCACCAGGGACACATCACCAGGGACACATCACCAGGGACACATCACCAGGGACACATCACCAGGGACACATCACCAGCAGGGACACATCACCAGCAGGGACACATCACCAGCAGGGACACATCACCAGGGACACATCACCAGGGACACATCACCAGGGCACCACCACCACCAGGGACACATCACCAGCAGGGACACATCACCACCAGGGACACATCACCACCAGGGACACATCACCAGGGACACATCACCAGGGCACCACCACCACCAGGGACACATCACCAGCAGGGACACATCACCAGCAGGGACACATCACCAGGGACACATCACCAGGGACACATCACCTGGGACACATCACCAGGGACACATCACCAGGGACACATCACCAGGGCACCACCACCACCAGGGACACATCACCAGGGCACCACCACCACCAGGGACACATCACCAGGGACACATCACCACCAGGGACACATCACCAGGGACACATCACCAGGGCACCACCACCACCAGGGACACATCACCAGGGACACATCACCAGGGCACCACCACCACCAGGGACACATCACCAGGCCTGCGCATATAGTGACTAACTTGTCTGTCAGCTCTCAACTGATGAACCGCTTCTCAGTACACAAAAACAATACATAATCATATACATATTTATACATTCATGATGCCCAAACCATGAAATTATACATTTTAATATAATTTATGTATACAAAACTGGGTAATTTTAATTTACAAAATGGTGACGAACAAATATTACTCTAAATCCTTAACAAGATAATAACATGTATGAAGAATTCATTCATACATACATATGTATGCATATTTCCTCTTTGATTTTGCAGACCCCAAAATGGACTTAAGAAAATATATAAATATGTTGAGGTATGCTGAGTTCTGGGAGTAGACTCCAAGCCTAGCATACTCACAGTTCTGGGAGTAGACTCCAAGCCTAGCATACTCACAGTTCTGGGAGTAGACTCCAAGCCTAGCATACTCACAGTTCTGGGAGTAGACTCCAAGCCTAGCATACTCACAGTTCTGGGAGTAGACTCCAAGCCTAGCATACTCACAGTTCTGGGAGTAGACTCCAAGCCTAGCATACTCACAGTTCTGGGAGTAGACTCCAAGCCTAGCATACTCACAGTTCTGGGAGTAGACTCCAAGCCTAGCATACTCACAGTTCTGGGAGTAGACTCCAAGCCTAGCATACTCACAGTTCTGGAAGTAGACTCCAAGCCTAGCATACTCACAGTGCTGGGAGTAGACTCCAAGCCTAGCATACTCACAGTTCTGGGAGTAGACTCCAAGCCTAGCATACTCACAGTTCTGGGAGTAGACTCCAGGCCTAGCATACTCACAGTTCTGGGAGTAGACTCCAAGCCTAGCATACTCACAGTTCTGGGAGTAGACTCCAAGCCTAGCATACTCACAGTTCTGGGAGTAGACTCCAAGCCTAGCATACTCACAGTTCTGGGAGTAGACTCCAAGCCTAGCATACTCACAGTTCTGGGAGTAGACTCCAAGCCTAGCATACTCACAGTTCTGGCAGTAGACTCCAAGCCTAGCATACTCACAGTTCTGGGAGTAGACTACAAGCCTAGCATACTCACAGTTCTGGCAGTAGACTCCAAGCCTAGCATACTCACAGTTCTGGAAGTAGACTCCAAGCCTAGCATACTCACAGTTCTGGGAGTAGACTCCAAGCCTAGCATACTCACAGTTCTGGGAGTAGACTCCAAGCCTAGCATACTCACAGTTCTGGGAGTAGACTCCAAGCCTAGCATACTCACAGTTCTGGGAGTAGACTCCAAGCCTAGCATACTCACAGTTCTGGGAGTAGACTCCAAGCCTAGCATACTCACAGTTCTGGGAGTAGACTCCAAGCCTAGCATACTCACAGTTCTGGGAGTAGACTCCAAGCCTAGCATACTCACAGTTCTGGGAGTAGACTCCAAGCCTAGCATACTCACAGTTCTGGGAGTAGACTCCAAGCCTAGCATACTCACAGTTCTGGGAGTAGACTCCAAGCCTAGCATACTCACAGTTCTGGGAGTAGACTCCAAGCCTAGCATACTCACAGTTCTGGGAGTAGACTCCAAGCCTAGCATACCCACAGTTCTGGGAGTAGACTCCAAGCCTAGCATACTCACAGTTCTGGGAGTAGACTCCAAGCCTAGCATACTCACAGTTCTGGGAGTAGACTCCAAGCCTAGCATACTCACAGTTCTGGGAGTAGACTCCAAGCCTACACATCAATTTCAGAGCCTGCTGTCAATTTTAAAGAGTTTGCTGTCAATTTCAAAGAGTTTGCTGTCAATTTCAATTAAGAGTCTGCTGTCAATTTCAAAGAATCTGCTGTCAATTTCAAAGAGTTTGCTGTCAATTTCAAAGAGTTTGCTGTCAATTTCAAAGAGTTTGGTGTCAATTTCAAAGAGTCTGCTGTTAATTTCAAAGAGTCTGCTGTCAATTTCAAAGAGTCTGCTGTCAATTTCAAAGAGTCTGCTGTCAATTTCATAGAGTCTGCTGTCAATTTCATAGAGTCTGCTGTCAATTTCATAGAGTCTGCTGTCAATTTCATAGAGTCTGCTGTCAATTTCATAGAGTCTGCTGTCAATTTCATAGAGTCTGCTGTCAATTTCATAGAGTCTGCTGTCAATTTCAAAGTCTGCTGAAAATTCTCTTACATGGCACTAAGGAACTTGGATCCAGATTCACGAAGCGGTTACGCAAGCACTTACGAACCTGTACATCTTTTCTCAATCTTTGGCGGCTTTGTTTACAATTATTAAACAGTTAATGAGCGCCGAAGCACCAGGAGGCTGTTTATAACAATAACAACAGTTGACTGACAAGTTTTCATGCTTGTAAACTGTTTAATAAATGGAACAAAAGTCGTCAAATATTGAGGAAAGATGAACACGTTCGTAAGTACTTGCGTAACTGCTTCGTAAATCTGGCCCCAGGTTCGTAAGTACTTGCGTAACTGCTTCGCAAATCTGGCCCCAGGTTCGTAAGTACTTGCGTAACTGCTTCGCAAATCTGGCCCCAGGTTCGTAAGTACTTGCGTAACTGCTTCGCAAATCTGGCCCCAGGTTCGTAAGTACTTGCGTAACTGCTTCGTGAATCTGGGCCCAGGTCGAGATACAGAACCTTGGCTTACTGTCAAGAGTAAACAGTTTATCAGGACATAATCTGCCAATTATGGTTCTTCCATCAAAGCTGTTGTGGAAGAAACCTTGAATTTGGCTATATTTTATGTTATCTATTGCCAGACTAACAAACTGTATCCTAATATATTTAACTTTTTATTTAGTAATCTACATGACAATTCGTCCACCGTCCGGGCCACGGCAGGATTGGGGGGGGGGAAGGGGGGAGGGGAGAGGGGGAGAGGGGGGGAGGGGGGGGAGAAGAGGGGTAGAAATAGCCTAAGCTACTCTATCCCTTTGAGATGTATTTTTTTCTTGTCTCAATAAACATAAACTTGAATTCATCGCCCGTCAGAGCATCACTGAAAAAGGTCACATTTCAGAACGAGGAAAAGGGTTGATATATTTTGAGTAATGATGAAGTCAATTTCAAGACATTATTCTGTTTATAAAATAGTTAATAACATTACGAATTGGATAATTTCAAATGTTTTGTTTGTTCTCTTTGAAATTGACAGCAGATTCTTAGAAATTGACAGCAGACTCTATAAAATTGACAGCCGACTCTTAGAAATTGACAGCCGACTCTTAGAAATTGACAGCCGACTCTATAAAATTGACAGCAGACTCTTAGAAATTGACAGCAGACTCTTTGAAATTGACAGCAGACTATAAAATTGACAGCAGACTCTTAGAAATTGACAGCAGACTTTATAAAATTGACAGCCGACTCTTAGAAATTGACAGCCGACTCTATAAAATTGACAGCAGACTCTTAGAAATTGACAGCAGACTTTGAAATTGACAGCAGACTCTATAAAATTGACAGCAGACTCTTAGAAATTGACAGCAGACTTTATAAAATTGACAGCAGACTCTTAGAAATTGACAGCCGACTCTATAAAATTGACAGCAGACTCTTAGAAATTGACAGCCGACTCTATAAAATTGACAGCAGACTCTTTGAAATTGACAGCAGTCAAACTACTTTATCTACCCTGTAAATGAATCTCTCATGCATTAACAACTGGAATCTTGGAGCTTAACAATTGTTATCCTTTTCAGATTTGTTATTATAGAGCAGTGTACTCTGCTACACTGGAGGCGAGGCTCTATGTAGAGCTGTAGAGGTAGAGAGCGGGAACTCTTTACCCAGTCACTGTGGTAGTTGTGTAGTTCAGTGTCACATAACATGTACTCACCTAGTTGTACTTTCGGGGGCTGAGCTTCGACTCTTTGGTCCCGCCTCTCAACCGTCAATCAACAGGTATACAGGTTCCTGAGCCTATTGGGCTCTATCATATCTACACTTGAAACTGTGTATGGAGTCAGCCTCCACCACATCACTGACTAATACATTCCATTTGTCAACCACTCCGACACTAAAAAGTTATTTCTAATATCTCTGTGGCTCATTTGGGCACTCAGTTTCCACCTGTGTCCTCTTGTGTGTGTGCCCCTTGTGTTAAATAGCCTGTCTTTATCTACCCTCTCAATTCCCTTGAGAATCTCAAATGTCGTGATCATGTCCCCCCTAACTCTTCTGTCTTCTAGCGAAGTGAGGTTTAATTCCCGTAGTCTCTCCTCGTAGCTCATACCTCTCAGCTCGAGTACTAGTCTGGTTGCAAACCTTTGAACCTTTTCCAGTTTAGTCTTATCCTTGACTAGATATGGACACCATGCTGGGGCTGCATACTCCAGGATTGGTCTGACATATGTGGTATACAAAGTTCTGAATGATTCTTTACACAAGTTTCTGAATGCCGTTCGTATGTTGGTCAGCCTGGCATCTGCCGCTGATGTTATCCTCTTGATATGTGCTGCAGGAGACAGGTCTGGCGTGATATCAACCCCCAAGTCTTTTTCTTTCTCTGACTCATGAAGAATTTCCTTTCCCAGATGATACCTTGTATCTGGGCTCCTGCTCCCTACACCTATCTTCATTACATTACATTTGCTTTGGTTAAACTCTAACAACCATTTGTTCGACCATTCCTGCAGCTTGTTAAGGTCTTCTTGAAGCCTCATGCAGTCCTCCTCTGTCTTAATCCTTCACATAATTTTGGCATCGGAATGTGAGTGAGTGTGTGTGTGTGCGTGTGTGTGTGTGTGCGTGTGTGTGTGTGTGTGTGTGCGTGTGTGCGTGTGTGTGTGTGCGTGTGTGTGTGTGTGCGTGCGTGTGTGTGTGTGTGTGTGTGTGTGCGTGTGTGCGTGTGTGTGTGCGTGTGTGCGTGTGTGTGTGCGTGTGTGCGTGTGCATGTGCGTGCGTGTATAACGGTCCCCAGGGCGACCTGGGAGGGTTAAGACGGTCCACCAGACGACCGGACTGACATAATAGGTCTTCAAAGGCAGAGTTAAACATGCTTCAGAGCTCACAGTACCACTGACTCCCTCTGTCAGTGGCCCACGACACGGTAGACGGGAGGATGTGGCCCACGACACGGTAGACGGGAAGATGTGGCCCACGACCCGGTAGACGGGAGGATGTGGCCCACGACACGATAAACGGGAAGATGTGGCCCACGACGCACATCCCTGGTGTGGCCTCAGGCAGCCTCACCTATTTAAGGAAGGGATGAATACCTATATCCGTGATGTGGTTCAAATTAACCTGGGGATCGCCCGCTCCTTCCCTCCTATCTGTGAGGTTCTTGGCTGTAGGTCTGAGAGCAGCTACATGCACGTCGGCCAGAATCTTGCGTACAACAATAGCATGGATAAGTCTGGTATATTTTCCCTCTGAACGAAGGAATGGTGTTAGTGTCTTGTAAGTCTGTGTCGGGTAAGGTCAACACCTTAACTGAGGTCCTGTGTTGGTTAACACTCCAGATGTGTTTATGGTCATCTCTGAGATGCTGCAAAACCCAGGGTCTTCCACAGATTGTTTAGTTATGAACAACCGGGAACCTGCATCACATGTTGTTGTTGTTGTTTTATAGATTTAGTTACTCAGAATGAAGTGTCCATGTAGCACGGGCTATGGTGAGCCCGTAAACCTGCATCACAATACCCCCCTCAGGTTTTTATTTATCAGCTGAGCTTTTGGTGATGTAACTACTGTGTTGGACTTTGCCTACTATGTAATGACTTCATTATGCGCCTTGCAGTAGTGCACGGTAGCCAATGGTTCACCTCTGTAGGGGACACATTAGGTACAGTGATCCTCTTACACAATGCAGTGTGGTGTTGACCTCAATTGGCAACGTTCTGGCAGTCAGTAGGTCAAGAGGATGCCTTTTATAAACTTAATAATTTATATGATGACTATTAGAAACACTGTATCTCGATCTCCTTTAAAATATTCTATTGTAAGTAGAATGTTCTTTATATTAATAATGTATTAATAAACGCATATGTCTCCACTGACTAAATCAACTATCACCAGTAGATATCAGCACAGCTCTTGCATACAGTCACTGATATCCTTAAGACTTTCACCTGAGTTTGTGGTCTTGCCCCATGTCTTAACCGTCTCTTAATTACTTTGATATATAATTTCTTATTAAGTAACTTCACTCTAGAAATTTGAGATCCTCATTTCGTGTTTGTAAACTACTGTAAACTACTGTCTGCAACTTTAGAGATGGAGGCGATAATCTTGGTGATGGGGTGAGATTGATAGGGGAATTTTTGTTCAACTCCCAAACACAGTTAATCATATGCCACTAACTTTAATAGTTCTATTTAAATGTGACACTTAAGCTTTATTTTTTTTGTCACAAACGAAGATACCGGTGTGTGTGTACTCACCTAGTTGTACTCACCTAGTTGTGTTTGCGGGGGTTGAGCACTGGCTCTTTGGTCCCGCCTCTCACAACCGTCAATCAGCAGGTGTACAGGTTCCTGAGCCTATTGGGCTCTATCATATCTACACTTGAAACTGTGTATGGAGTCAGCCTCCACCACATCACCCCCTAATGCATTCCATTTGTCAACCACTCTGACACTAAAAAAGTTCTTTCTAATATCTCTGTGGCTCATTTGGGCACTCAGTTTCCACCTGTGTCCCTTTGTGCGTGTGCCCCTTGTGTTAATGGAATCACTAACTGAGTCATAACTTATTTTATGTGTTAATGAATAAATATGAGTTATCACTCTAATTTGATGTAAGATAGATTAAAGATAGTATTCATCCAGGTATTGAGGTCTTTGATTTGGGTTGAGTGATTATAGTGTAGATAATGTATTCTTGTATTTAATTGGAATGTATTGTTAGATTGTTGAATATATGTGAGTGCGTGTTGGTTTTAGAGTGAGCGGGGGGGGGGGATTGTAGTCCTCCTGGGACGGGTGTGACCAGGAGGCGGCTATCAATGATACCAACATGAGTTACCACGCGGTGTGTGCGAGAGATGTGACCTGTGGGTGCACTTCCCTAGAGTAGCTTGTGAGGCATTTGGGGGTTATGTTATGGGTGAAGTTGTCTAACTACATGCATGTTACCATCCGGTCTAATGATTATTCACAGAGTTGATTTCCATGTTGGGTTGGGAGGCGTGAGGCGTCAGGCCACGGACCACCACGCGGGTGTTACAGGTGCCAATTATACTTGTTCTTAATTGGAGAAAATCCTGTATACTGTTAATATTTCACTTAGCAGCTCCCTTTGGGAAACTGCCTATATATTATCCATCAATTGAATAGGAAGGTTCATGCCCGGAAAGCTCATGTTTTACCTAAGATTATTTTAATTAGCCTTTGTAATGAACTGAGGTAATTAGGTTTGCCTGACCAGGGCTACCACCCTAGTTATAATGTAGACATATAGTTATGTACTATATATTTCAGGTAGAGATGATTCATTATTCTATTTTCTTGAGCAAGTAATCACTAGCATTATATTTACTTAGCAGTTCTAGTTAAGTGAGTGTGGAGTTGAGAGATATGTTGTAGCTGAGGACTCGGGCCAATTGTCTCGGGAGAGTTGGGAGTGGTTGAGGCGCCTGTAGTGAGCAGCACAGGGGTCACTTATGTGTGTGTTGTGGTGGAGATGGTGCTACACAGCTGGGTGGATTGGTGGTGGTGGTAGGGCCACGGAGCTGGGTGGACTGGTGGTGGTGGTGGTGGTAGGGCCACGGAGCTGGGTGGACTGGTGGTGGTGGTAGGGCCACGGAGCTGGGTGGAGTGGTGGTGGTGGTAGGGCCACGGAGCTGGGTGGAGTGGTGGTGGTGGTAGGGCCACGGAGCTGGGTGGACTGGTGGTGGTGGTGGTGGTAGGGCCACGGAGCTGGGTGGACTGGTGGTGGTGGTAGGGCCACGGAGCTGGGTGGAGTGGTGGTGGTGGTAGGGCCACGGAGCTGGGTGGAGTGGTGGTGGTGGTAGGGCCACAGAGCTGGGTGGACTGGTGGTGGTGGTGGTGGTAGGGCCACGGAGCTGGGTGGACTGGTGGTGGTGGTAGGGCCACGGAGCTGGGTGGAGTGGTGGTGGTGGTAGGGCCACGGAGCTGGGTGGACTGGTGGTGGTGGTGGTGGTAGGGCCACGGAGCTGGGTGGAGTGGTGGTGGTGGTAGGGCCACGGAGCTGGGTGGACTGGTGGTGGTGGTAGGGCCACGGAGCTGGGTGGACTGGTGGTGGTGGTGGTGGTAGGGCCACGGAGCTGGGTGGAGTGGTGGTGGTGGTAGGGCCACGGAGCTGGGTGGACTGGTGGTGGTGGTGGTGGTAGGGCCACGGAGCTGGGTGGAGTGGTGGTGGTGGTAGGGCCACGGAGCTGGGTGGACTGGTGGTGGTGGTAGGGCCACGGAGCTGGGTGGAGTGGTGGTGGTGGTAGGGCCACGGAGCTGGGTGGACTGGTGGTGGTGGTAGGGCCACGGAGCTGGGTGGACTGGTGGTGGTGGTAGGGCCACGGAGCTGGGTGGACTGGTGGTGGTGGTAGGGCCACGGAGCTGGGTGGAGTGGTGGTGGTGGTAGGGCCACGGAGCTGGGTGGACTGGTGGTGGTGGTGGTGGTAGGGCCACGGAGCTGGGTGGAGTGGTGGTGGTGGTGGGGCCACGGAGCTGGGTGGAGTGGTGGTGGTGGTAGGGCCACGGAGCTGGGTGGACTGGTGGTGGTGGTAGGGCCACGGAGCTGGGTGGACTGGTGGTGGTGGTGGTGGTAGGGCCACGGAGCTGGGTGGACTGGTGGTGGTGGTGGTGGTAGGGCCACGGAGCTTGGTGGAGTGGTGGTGGTGGTGGTGGTAGGGCCACGGAGCTGGGTGGAGTGGTGGTGGTGGTGGTAGGGCCACGGAGCTGGGTGGAGTGGTGGTGGTGGTAGGGCCACGGAGCTGGGTGGACTGGTGGTGGTGGTAGGGCCACGGAGCTGGGTGGACTGGTGGTGGTGGTAGGGCCACGGAGCTGGGTGGACTGGTGGTGGTGGTGGTGGTAGGGCCACGGAGCTGGGTGGACTGGTGGTGGTGGTGGTAGGGCCACGGAGCTGGGTGGAGTGGTGGTGGTGGTAGGGCCACGGAGCTGGGTGGACTGGTGGTGGTGGTAGGGCCACGGAGCTGGGTGGACTGGTGGTGGTGGTAGGGCCACGGAGCTGGGTGGACTGGTGGTGGTGGTAGGGCCACGGAGCTGGGTGGACTGGTGGTGGTGGTAGGGCCACGGAGCTGGGTGGACTGGTGGTGGTGGTAGGGCCACGGAGCTGGGTGGACTGGTGGTGGTGGTGGTGGTAGGGCCACGGAGCTGGGTGGACTGGTGGTGGTGGTGGTAGGGCCACGGAGCTGGGTGGACTGGTGGTGGTGGTAGGGCCACGGAGCTGGGTGGACTGGTGGTGGTGGTAGGGCCACGGAGCTGGGTGGACTGGTGGTGGTGGTAGGGCCACGGAGCTGGGTGGACTGGTGGTGGTGGTGGTGGTAGGGCCACGGAGCTGGGTGGACTGGTGGTGGTGGTGGTAGGGCCACGGAGCTGGGTGGACTGGTGGTGGTGGTAGGGCCACGGAGCTGGGTGGACTGGTGGTGGTGGTGGTAGGGCCACGGAGCTGGGTGGACTGGTGGTGGTGGTAGGGCCACGGAGCTGGGTGGACTGGTGGTGGTGGTGGTGGTAGGGCCACGGAGCTGGGTGGACTGGTGGTGGTGGTGGTAGGGCCACGGAGCTGGGTGGACTGGTGGTGGTGGTAGGGCCACGGAGCTGGGTGGACTGGTGGTGGTGGTGGTAGGGCCACGGAGCTGGGTGGACTGGTGGTGGTGGTAGGGCCACGGAGCTGGGTGGACTGGTGGTGGTGGTAGGGCCACGGAGCTGGGTGGACTGGTGGTGGTGGTAGGGCCACGGAGCTGGGTAGAGTGGTGGTGGTGGTGGGGCCACGGAGCTGGGTGGAGTGGTGGTGGTGGTGGGGCCACGGAGCTGGGTGGACTGGTGGTGGTGGTGGTAGGGCCACGGAGCAGGGTAGAGTGGTGGTGGTGGTGGGGCCACGGAGCTGGGTGGACTGGTGGTGGTGGTGGTAGGGCCACGGAGCTGGGTGGACTGGTGGTGGTGGTGGTAGGGCCACGGAGCTGGGTGGACTGGTGGTGGTGGTGGGGCCACGGAGCTGGGTGGACTGGTGGTGGTGGTGGTAGGGCCACGGAGCTGGGTGGACTGGTGGTGGTGGTGGTATGGCCACGGAGCTGGGTGGAGTGGTGGTGGTGGTAGGGCCACGGAGCTGGGTGGACTGGTGGTGGTGGTGGTAGGGCCACGGAGCTGGGTGGACTGGTGGTGGTGGTGGGGCCACGGAGCTGGGTGGACTGGTGGTGGTGGTAGGGCCACGGAGCTGGGTGGACTGGTGGTGGTGGTAGGGCCACGGAGCTGGGTGGACTGGTCGACCAGGACACAACCCACGAACACTGGCTTAGGAGCAGGATAAAGGTAAATGGTCTGTTTGATACACTGTTCTGTTTGTATTCCATTTTTCCATTGCCTCTAAAAGTTTAGGATGTCATAGGATGTTTAGGATGACCTGGGTTAATTAATTTGCATTTTATTAAATAAAGTTACTGTTAATTATTTCTCTGACGTATTTGATATACTTTTCCTGAGTATTCTGAGTCATAGATTTTGAAGTGCTTTGGACATCATTCTGTGATCTGATGAGTATTTTTATGAGTAAATATAGTATTTTCCCTTTTTTTTTTTTAATTCATGAAGTAAAACTGAAGAACTTCCATACATCCAGGACGTATCGAAAGTTTTAAAGTTCCCTTCACCCAGCATTGGACTCCTCCAGAGTACTTTAGCCTAAACTTCTTAAAGTTCCAGGAGGAGTGGTGGCAGCACTATGTGTGTGTGTGAGTAACCTAAGTTCTTAAAGTTCCAGGAGGAGTGGTGGCAGCACTATGTGTGTGTGTGAGTAACCTAAGTTCTTAAAGTTCCAGGAGGAGTGGTGGCAGCATTATGTGTGTGTGTGAGTAACCTAAGTTCTTAAAGTTCCAGGAGGAGTGGTGGCAGCACTATGTGTGTGTGTGAGTAACCTAAGTTCTTAAAGTTCCAGGAGGAGTGGTGGCAGCATTATGTGTGTGTGTGAGTAACCTAAGTTCTTAAAGTTCCAGGAGGAGTGGTGGCAGCACTATGTGTGTGTGTGAGTAACCTAAGTTCTTAAAGTTCCAGGAGGAGTGGTGGCAGCATTATGTGTGTGTGTGAGTAACCTAAGTTCTTAAAGTTCCAGGAGGAGTGGTGGCAGCATTATGTGTGTGTGTGAGTAACCTAAGTTCTTAAAGTTCCAGGAGGAGTGGTGGCAGCACTATGTGTGTGTGTGAGTAACCTAAGTTCTTAAAGTTCCAGGAGGAGTGGTGGCAGCATTATGTGTGTGTGTGAGTAACCTAAGTTCTTAAAGTTCCAGGAGGAGTGGTGGCAGCACTGTGTGTGTGTGTGAGTAACCTAAGTTCTTAAAGTTCCAGGAGGAGTGGTGGCAGCACTGTGTGTGTGTGTGAGTAACCTAAGTTCTTAAAGTTCCAGGAGGAGTGGTGGCAGCACTGTGTGTGTGTGTGAGTAACCTAAGTTCTTAAAGTTCCAGGAGGAGTGGTGGCAGCATTATGTGTGTGTGTGAGTAACCTAAGTTCTTAAAGTTCCAGGAGGAGTGGTGGCAGCACTATGTGTGTGTGTGAGTAACCTAAGTTCTTAAAGTTCCAGGAGGAGTGGTGGCAGCACTGTGTGTGTGTGTGAGTAACCTAAGTTCTTAAAGTTCCAGGAGGAGTGGTGGCAGCACTATGTGTGTGTGTGAGTAACCTAAGTTCTTAAAGTTCCAGGAGGAGTGGTGGCAGCACTGTGTGTGTGTGTGAGTAACCTAAGTTCTTAAAGTTCCAGGAGGAGTGGTGGCAGCACTATGTGTGTGTGTGAGTAACCTAAGTTCTTAAAGTTCCAGGAGGAGTGGTGGCAGCACTGTGTGTGTGTGTGAGTAACCTAAGTTCTTAAAGTTCCAGGAGGAGTGGTGGCAGCACTGTGTGTGTGTGTGAGTAACCTGATCTTCCACCTGGCCTGTAGAATGGCGCCTGTGGAGATATTTTTAACATAATTGGTCGTTCCTTCCTCCCTCCTGGTCGAGCCGAGTGGACAGCACGCGGGACTTGTGATCCTGTTGTCCTGGGTTCGATCCCAGCCGCCGGTGAGAAACAATGGGCACAGTTTCTTTCACCCTATGCCCCTGTTACCTAGCAGTAAATTAGGTACCTGGGTGTTAGTCAGCTGTCACGGGCTGCTTCCTGGGGGTGGAGGCCTGGTCGAGGACCGGGCCGCGGGGACACTTAAAAAGCCCCGAAATCATCTCAAGATAACCCCTCCCCCCACCCTTTTCCCTTTCCTTGATAACTGGGTGAACATTTTCTGCTGTGAGGGCGGACTCTTCCACTTCTCTGGGGTGATAACATTTTAACTACTACAACTTCAAGGGTTATCAGTTATTATAGCCACCAGTACGGTGAGTGATTGTTGGCGAGCGTTACAATGGTGACTTGTGGCTCACGTTACAATGGTGACTTGTGGCTCACGTTACAATGGTGACTTGTGGCTCACGTTTCAACGGTGACTTGTGGCTCACGTTACAACTGTGACTTGTGGCTCACGTTACAACGGTGACTTGTGGCTCACGTTACAACTGTGACTTGTGGCTCACGTTACAACGGTGACTTGTGGCTCACGTTACAACGGTGACTTGTGGCTCACGTTACAACGGTGACTTGTGGCTCACGTTACAACTGTGACTTGTGGCTCACGTTACAACGGTGACTTGTGGCTCACGTTACAATAGTGTTACGTTATATCTCTTGTCCCGTAGTGTGTAATTCTGTCCAGTATGAGTTCTTTGTTTTCAAGGTTAATTTTAATTCAACTTTTGCATATTTAGTTCTGAGGATGAATACGAGACGTTTCTGTAACGTTATGAATTTTAATTAAAAAGTACAGAAGAATTTTTAAAATGATGTTTGTCATGTCAATTGTTTTCCTGTTTATTATGAAATATAGAGGGGGTCTGGTAGCTGAGTGGACAGCGCACGGGTCTCGTAATTCTGTGGCCCGGGTTCGATTCCCGGACTAGGCAGAGACAAATGTGCAGAGTTTCTTTCACCCTGATGTCCGTGTTATCTAATAGTATATAGGTACCTGGGAGTTAGACAGCTGTTACGGGCTGCTTCCTGGGTGTGTGTGTGTGTGTGTGTGAAAAATAGTTAGTAGTTAGTAACAGTTGATTGATTGACAGTGGAGAGGTGGGCTGAAACAGTCAAGAGCTCAACCCCCGCAAGCACAACTAGGTGAACACACACACACACACACACACACACACACACACACGGTGAGGGGTGAGACCTCCGATTGGCGTGAAGTCACCAGTGGAGTCCCACAGGGCTCTGTACTCGGTCCTATCTTGTTTCTGATATGTGTAAATGATCTCCCGGAGGGTATCGATTCATTTCTCTCAATGTTTGCGGACGATGCTAAAATTATGAGAAGGATTAAAACAGAAGAGGACTGTTTGAGGCTTCAAGAAGACCTAGACAAGCTGAAGGAATGGTCGAACAAATGGTTGTTAGAGTTTAACCCAACCAAATGTAATGTAATGAAGATAGGTGTAGGGAGCAGGAGGCCAGATACAAGGTATCATCTGGGAGAGGAAATTCTTCAGGAGTCAGAGAAGGAAAAAGACTTGGGGGTTGATATCACGCCAGACCTGTCTCCTGCAGCACATATCAAGCGGATAACATCAGCGGCATATGCCAGGCTGGCCAACATACGAACGGCATTCAGAAACTTGTGTAAAGAATCATTCAGAACTTTGTATACCACATATGTCAGGCCAATCCTGGAGTATGCAGCCCCAGCATGGAGTCCATATCTAGTCAAGGATAAGACTAAACTGGAAAAGGTTCAAAGGTTTGCCACCAGACTAGTACCCGAGCTGAGAGGTATGAGCTACGAGGAGAGACTACGGGAATTAAACCTCACTTCGCTGGAAGACAGAAGAGTTAGGGGGGACATGATCACCACATTCAAAATTCTGAAGGGGATTGATAGGGTAGATAAAGACAGTCTATTTAACACAAGGGGCACACGTACTAGGGGACACAGGTGGAAACTGAGTGCCCAAATGAGCCACAGAGATATTAGAAAGAACTTTTTTAGTGTCAGAGTGGTTGACAAATGGAATGCATTAGGAAGTGATGTGGTGGAGGCTGACTCCATACACAGTTTCAAGTGTAGATATGACAGAGCCCGATAGGCTCAGGAATCTGTACACCTGTTGATTGACGGTTGAGAGGCGGGACCAAAGAGCCAGAGCTCAACTCCCGCAAACACAACTAGGTGAGTACAACTAGTTGAGTACACACACACACGCACGCACACACACACACACACACACACACACACACACACACACACACACACACACACACACACACACACACACACACACACACACATTCGTGTGTGTGTGTGACAAATCACCAACATGGGTTCAGGGAGGGTAAATCTTGCCTTACAGGCTTGATAGAATTCTACGATCAGGTGACAAAGATTAAGCAAGAAAGAGAGGGCTGGGCGAACTGCATTTTCTTGGATTGTCGGAAAGCCTTTGACACAGTACCGCATAAGAGGCTGGTACATAAGCTGGAGAGACAGGCAGGTGTAGCTGGTAAGGTGCTCTAGTGGGTAAAAGAGTACCTAAGCAATAGGAAGCAGAGAGTTACAGTGAGGGGTGAGACCTCCGATTAGCGTGAAGTCACCAGTGGAGTCCCACAGGGCTCTGTACTCGGACCTATCTTGTTTCTGATATATGTAAATGATCTTCCGGAGGGTATCGATTCATTTCTCTCAATGTTTGCGGACGATGCTAAAATTATGAGAAGGATTAAAACAGAAGAGGACTGTTTGAGGCTTCAAGAAAACCTAGACAAGCTGAAGGAATGGTCGAACAAATGGTTGTTAGAGTTTAACCCAAGCAAATGTAATGTAATGAAGATAGGTGTAGGGAGCAGGAGGCCAGATACAAGGTATCATATGGGAGAGGAAATTCTTCAGGAGTCAGCGAAAGAAAAAGACTTGGGGGTTGATATCACGCCAGACCTGTCTCCTGCAGCACATATCAAGAGGATAACATCAGCGGCATATGCCAGGCTGGCCAACATACGAACGGCATTCAGAAACTTGTGTAAAGAATCATTCAGAACTTTGTATACCACATATGTCAGGCCAATCCTAGAGTATGTAGCCCCAACATGGAGTCCATATCTAGTCTAGGATAAGACTAAACTGGAAAAGGTTCAAAGGTTTACCACCAGACTAGTACCCGAGCTGAGAGGTATGAGCTACGAGGAGAGACAACGGGAATTAAACCTCACTTCGCTGGAAGACAGAAGAGTTAAGGGGGACATGATCACCACATTCAAGATTCTGAAGGGAATTGATAGGGTAGATAAAGAGAGGCTATTTAACACAAGGGGCACACGTACAAGAGGACACAGGTGGAAACTGCGTGCCCAAATGAGCCACAGAGATATTAGAAAGAACTTTTTTAGTGTCAGAGTGGTTGACAAATGGAATGTATTAGGGGGTGATGTGGTGGAGGCTGACTCCATACACAGTTTCAAGTGTAGATATGATAGAGCCCAATAGGCTCAGGAACCTGTACACCTGTTGATTGACGGTTGAGAGGCGGGACCAAAGAGCCAAAGCTCAACCCCCGCAAACACAACTAGGTGACTAGGTGAGTACAACATTGTTCACCCCGCGACAATTAGGGGACCTGGTTGTTGTTCAGTGATTGTGAGAGGTCGTGTTGCAGGGCAGGTAGTGTGCTGGAGGAGGGAGTGAGAGAGAGGTCTTGTGCTGCCGGAGCACCTGAGTCCACACCAGGCCCGAGGTGGAGGCCGCCTGGACGGCTCCTCCTCCTCCTCTTACACTCTTCACTCCTCTAATCTAAAGAAAGATTAAACCAAATGGGTTTTCTTGCCCCTTTGTCCCTCTTTTTCCTATTTCCTCACTCTGTTCCTCCCTCAATGTCTTCCTTCTACCCCTGCCCCTCACTCTGGTTCTGGCACTCTACCTTCGCCACTGGCACTCCAGCACTGACCTCTGACACTCTAGCAATTCCCCTGCTACTTTGACACTGACCTTGACACTCTGGCACTCATCAAGAGGTCCTCCACACTGACCTTGACACTCTGGCACTCATCAAGAGGTCCTCCACACTGACCTTGACACTCTGGCACTCATCAAGAGGTCCTCCACACTGACCTTGACACTCTGGCACTCATCAAGAGGTCCTCCACATGACCTTGACACTCTGGCACTCATCAAGAGGTCCTCCACACTGACCTTGACACTCTGGCACTCATCAAGAGGTCCCTCCACACTGACCTTGACACTCTGGCACTCATCAAGAGGTCCTCCACACTGACCTTGACACTCTGGCACTCATCAAGAGGTCCTCACACTGACCTTGACACTCTGGCACTCATCAAGAGGTCCCTCCACACTGACCTTGACACTCTGGCACTCATCAAGAGGTCCTCCACCACTGACCTTGACACTCTGGCACTCATCAAGAGGTCCTCCACACTGACCTTGACACTCTGGCACTCATCAAGAGGTCCTCCACACTGACCTTGACACTCTGGCACTCATCAAGAGGTCCTCCACACTGACCTTGACACTCTGGCACTCATCAAGAGGTCCTCCACACTGACCTTGACACTCTGGCACTCATCAAGAGGTCCTCCACACTGACCTTGACACTCTGGCACTCATCAAGAGGTCCTCCACACTGACCTTGACACTCTGGCACTCATCAAGAGGTCCTCCACACTGGCCTTGACACTCTGGCACTCATCAAGAGGTCCTCCACACTGACCTTGACACTCTGGCACTCATCAAGAGGTCCTCCACACTGACCTTGACACTCTGGCACTCATCAAGAGGTCCTCCACACTGACCTTGACACTGGCACTCATCAAGAGGTCCTCCACACTGACCTTGACACTCTAGCACTCATCAAGAGGTCCTCCACACTGACCTTGACACTCTGGCACTCATCAAGAGGTCCTCCACACTGACCTTGACACTCTGGCACTCATCAAGAGGTCCTCCACACTGACCTTGACACTCTGGCACTCATCAAGAGGTCCTCCACACTGACCTTGACACTCTGGCACTCATCAAGAGGTCCTCCACACTGACCTTGACACTCTGGCACTCATCAAGAGGTCCTCCACACTGACCTTGACACTGGCACTCATCAAGAGGTCCTCCACACTGACCTTGACACTCTGGCACTCATCAAGAGGTCCTCCACACTGACCTTGACACTCTGGCACTCATCAAGAGGTCCTCCACACTGACCTTGACACTGGCACTCATCAAGAGGTCCTCCACACTGACCTTGACACTCTGGCACTCATCAAGAGGTCCTCCACACTGACCTTGACACTCTGGCACTCATCAAGAGGTCCTCCACACTGACCTTGACACTCTGGCACTCATCAAGAGGTCCTCCACACTGACCTTGACACTCTGGCACTCATCAAGAGGTCCTCCACACTGACCTTGACACTCTGGCACTCATCAAGAGGTCCTCTACACTGACCTTGGCACTCTGGCACTCATCAAGAGGTCCTCCACACTGACCTTGACACTCTGGCACTCATCAAGAGGTCCTCCACACTGACCTTGACACTCTGGCACTCATCAAGAGGTCCTCCACACTGACCTTGACACTCTGGCACTCATCAAGAGGTCCTCCACACTGACCTTGACACTCTGGCACTCATCAAGAGGTCCTCCACACTGACCTTGACACTCTGGCACTCATCAAGAGGTCCTCCACACTGACCTTGACACTCTGGCACTCATCAAGAGGTCCTCCACACTGACCTTGACACTCTGGCACTCATCAAGAGGTCCTCCACACTGACCTTGACACTCTGGCACTCATCAAGAGGTCCTCCACACTGACCTTGACACTCTGGCACTCATCAAGAGGTCCTCCACACTGACCTTGACACTCTGGCACTCATCAAGAGGTCCTCCACACTGACCTTGACACTCTGGCACTCATCAAGAGGTCCTCCACACTGACCTTGACACTCTGGCACTCATCAAGAGGTCCTCCACACTGACCTTGACACTCTGGCACTCATCAAGAGGTCCTCCACACTGACCTTGGCACTCTGGCACTCATCAAGAGGTCCTCCACACTGACCTTGACACTCTGGCACTCATCAAGAGGCCCTCCACACTGACCTTGGCACTCTGGCACTCATCATGAGGTCCTCCACACTGACCTTGACACTCTGGCACTCATCAAGAGGTCCTCCACACTGACCTTGACACTCTGGCACTCATCAAGAGGTCCTCCACACTGACCTTGACACTCTGGCACTCATCAAGAGGTCCTCCACACTGACCTTGACACTGGCACTCATCAAGAGGTCCTCCACACTGACCTTGACACTGGCACTCATCAAGAGGTCCTCCACACTGACCTTGACACTGGCACTCATCAAGAGGTCCTCCACACTGACCTTGACACTCTGGCACTCATCAAGAGGTCCTCCACACTGACCTTGACACTGGCACTCATCAAGAGGTCCTCCACACTGACCTTGACACTGGCACTCATCAAGAGGTCCTCCACACTGACCTTGACACTGGCACTCATCAAGAGGTCCTCCACACTGACCTTGACACTGGCACTCATCAAGAGGTCCTCCACACTGACCTTGACACTCTGGCACTCATCAAGAGGTCCTCCACACTGACCTTGACACTGGCACTCATCAAGAGGTCCTCCACACTGACCTTGACACTCTGGCACTCATCAAGAGGTCCTCCACACTGACCTTGACACTGGCACTCATCAAGAGGTCCTCCACACTGACCTTGACACTGGCACTCATCAAGAGGTCCTCCACACTGACCTTGACACTCTGGCACTCATCAAGAGGTCCTCCACACTGACCTTGACACTCTGGCACTCATCAAGAGGTCCTCCACACTGACCTTGACACTCTGGCACTCATCAAGAGGTCCTCCACACTGACCTTGACACTGGCACTCATCAAGAGGTCCTCCACACTGACCTTGACACTCTGGCACTCATCAAGAGGTCCTCCACACTGACCTTGACACTCTGGCACTCATCAAGAGGTCCTCCACACTGACCTTGACACTCTGGCACTCATCAAGAGGTCCTCCACACTGACCTTGACACTGGCACTCATCAAGAGGTCCTCCACACTGACCTTGACACTCTGGCACTCATCAAGAGGTCCTCCACACTGACCTTGACACTCTGGCACTCATCAAGAGGTCCTCCACACTGACCTTGACACTCTGGCACTCATCAAGAGGTCCTCCACACTGACCTTGACACTCTGGCACTCATCAAGAGGTCCTCCACACTGACCTTGACACTGGCACTCATCAAGAGGTCCTCCACACTGACCTTGACACTCTGGCACTCATCAAGAGGTCCTCCACACTGACCTTGACACTCTGGCACTCATCAAGAGGTCCTCCACACTGACCTTGGCACTCTGGCACTCATCAAGAGGTCCTCCACACTGACCTTGACACTGGCACTCATCAAGAGGTCCTCCACACTGACCTTGACACTCTGGCACTCATCAAGAGGTCCTCCACACTGACCTTGACACTCTGGCACTCATCAAGAGGTCCTCCACACTGACCTTGACACTCTGGCACTCATCAAGAGGTCCTCCACACTGACCTTGGCACTCTGGCACTCATCAAGAGGTCCTCCACACTGACCTTGACACTCTGGCACTCATCAAGAGGTCCTCCACACTGACCTTGACACTCTGGCACTCATCAAGAGGTCCTCCACACTGACCTTGACACTCTGGCACTCATCAAGAGGTCCTCCACACTGACCTTGACACTCTGGCACTCATCAAGAGGTCCTCCACACTGACCTTGACACTGGCACTCATCAAGAGGTCCTCCACACTGACCTTGACACTTTGGCACTCATCAAGAGGTCCTCCACACTGACCTTGACACTCTGGCACTCATCAAGAGGTCCTCCACACTGACCTTGGCACTCTGGCACTCATCAAGAGGTCCTCCACACTGACCTTGACACTCTGGCACTCATCAAGAGGTCCTCCACACTGACCTTGGCACTCTGGCACTCATCAAGAGGTCCTCCACACTGACCTTGACACTCTGGCACTCATCAAGAGGTCCTCCACACTGACCTTGACACTCTGGCACTCATCAAGAGGTCCTCCACACTGACCTTGACACTCTGGCACTCATCAAGAGGTCCTCCACACTGACCTTGACACTGGCACTCATCAAGAGGTCCTCCACACTGACCTTGACACTCTGGCACTCATCAAGAGGTCCTCCACACTGACCTTGACACTCTGGCACTCATCAAGAGGTCCTCCACACTGACCTTGACACTCTGGCACTCATCAAGAGGTCCTCCACACTGACCTTGGCACTCTGGCACTCATCAAGAGGTCCTCCACACTGACCTTGACACTCTGGCACTCATCAAGAGGTCCTCCACACTGACCTTGACACTCTGGCACTCATCAAGAGGTCCTCCACACTGACCTTGACACTCTGGCACTCATCAAGAGGTCCTCCACACTGACCTTGACACTCTGGCACTCATCAAGAGGTCCTCCGGGATAAAAATAAAGACAATAAATATGACATGTGACAAAGTCAAAGAGAAATTTTATATTAACTTGTCGTGATTATTCTTTGATGACTGACAGCGGCAGACAGGCGAGTCACGCCTCTCATTGTGAGGCGGTGAGACTCACTCACTCATCCCTCACTCATCCCTCACTCACTCATCCCTCACTCATCCCTCACTCATCCCTCACTCACTCATCCCTCACTCATCCCTCACTCACTCATCCCTCACTCATGATTCACTCCTTCCTTTGTTATGACCAGTTGAGGCCTGGCCAGGTGGGACCGCCAGGAGACCAGTTGAGGCCTGGCCAGGTGGGACCGCCAGGAGACCAGTTGAGGCCTGGCCAGGTGGGACCGCCTGGAGACCAGTTGAGGCCTGGCCAGGTGGGACAGCCAGGAGACCAGTTGAGGCCTGGCCAGGTGGGACCGCCTGGAGACCAGTTGAGGCCTGGCCAGGTGGGACCGCCTGGAGACCAGTTGAGGCCTGGCCAGGTGGGACCGCCAGGAGACCAGTTGAGGCCTGGACAGGTGGGACCGCCTGGAGACCAGTTGAGGCCTGGCCAGGTGGGACCGCCTGGAGACCAGTTGAGGCCTGGCCAGGTGGGACCGCCTGGAGACCAGTTGAGGCCTGGACAGGTGGGACCGCCTGGAGACCAGTTGAGGCCTGGCCAGGTGGGACCGCCTGGAGACCAGTTGAGGCCTGGCCAGGTGGGACCGCCTGGAGACCAGTTGAGGCCTGGCCAGGTGGGACCGCCTGGAGACCAGTTGAGGCCTGGCCAGGTGGGACAGCCTGGAGACCAGTTGAGTCCTGGCCAGATGGGACCGCCAGGAGAACAGTTGAGGCCTGGCCAGGTGGGACCGCCAGGAGAACAGTTGAGGCCTGGCCAGGTGGGACAGCCAGGAGACCAGTTGAGGCGTGGCCAGGTGGGACCGCCAGGAGACCACAGTTGGGCCCATATAAGAAAGGTTTCTTCAGTGATCACAGTTCTCTGACACATTTTGAGTGACTCTGAGGCTGAACCAGACACAAGTTAGTGTGGTGGAGAATGTGGCCAGACGTGTGCCCGCTGACGGCGCCTCAGCCCCAAGTGTAAACTTCACCTAACTTCCTCTCTCAAGGTTTCTCCGCCTCAAATGTTTTCACAGTTGGTAAACCACGAGGAATCGGTCCCCCAGCGGTGGCTCGCATGCCTTCCCCGGCCCACAGAGACTGGTGCCGCTGTCTGTGGCTGCCACGACCTGTGGTGCCGCTGTCTGTGGCTGCCACGACCTGTGGTGCCGCTGTCTGTGGCTGCCACGACCTGTGGTGCCGCTGTCTGTGGCTGCCACGACCTGTGGTGCCGCTGTCTGTGGCTGCCATGACCGGTGGTGCCGCTGTCTGTGGCTGCCACGACCTGTGGTGCCGCTGTCTGTGGCTGCCACGACCTGTGGTGCCGCTGTCTGTGGCTGCCACGACCTGTGGTGCCGCTGTCTGTGGCTGCCACGACCTGTGGTGCCGCTGTCTGTGGCTGCCACGACCTGTGGTGCCGCTGTCTGTGGCTGCCACGACCTGTAGTGCCGCTGTCTGTGGCTGCCACGACCTGTGGTGCCGCTGTCTGTGGCTGCCACGACCTGTGGTGCCGCTGTCTGTGGCTGCCACGACCTGTGGTGCCGCTGTCTGTGGCTGCCACGACCTGTGGTGCCGCTGTCTGTGGCTGCCACGACCTGTGGTGCCGCTGTCTGTGGCTGCCACGACCTGTGGTGCCGCTGTCTGTGGCTGCCACGACCTGTGGTGCCGCTGTCTGTGGCTGCCATGACCTGTGGTGCCGCTGTCTGTGGCTGCCATGACCTGTGGTGCTGACATTGTCATGCAGGTGAAGAGAGGTCGAGGATACGGGGGACTCGCCACCAGGAAGTGGTGCCAATTTAGATCTTTTACGTCTAGATCATGATGACTTTAAGTTCGTCAGGATGTCAGGAAATGTTATTGGGATATTAGGTGTATAAATCTAGATTGTCTTAATAGAATCTTGGATATTTTTAGAGGGTTTTACCACATTTGTGCCAGAACAGATTTACATGGCTCCGAGTATGCTTTTCTACGCTTAACTTTTTCTATTTATAAATAATCAAATTTTTTTCTGTATTGTAGCATGTTGTGAGGCCTATAAGGCCTCATGACTCAGGTTCTGCCCTAGTGAGAGTCATTCCTGCCGCGGGCCTACACAAGATCAATGTAAGACCTTTACCGAAGCTGGCAGAGTGTCGCTGTTGGGTGATGAGGAAGAGGTATGGGAAGGGGGAGTGTTGGAAGCATTAGTGGGTCACTGAGCAACTTTGGTGGAAACGAAACGCTGCGAGTATTAGTGGCTTTAGGTATTGTATGTACTACCTCTATATATATAAATCCAACATATGGTTTGATATGTACTTTTACATATGTACCTCTTAAGAACTATGATACTTCTTAAGAACTATGATACTTCTTAAGAACTATGACACTTAAGAACTATGACACCTCTTAATTAAGAACTATGACACCTCTTCCTTCAATATTTACAAATGCTGAACGTCACAGCTTGAAGGAACAGTTGCTATGTACTTATGCTGTCACTACGCTCTAAGAACGACGTTCTCGCGTCAAGCAGGTCGGCGTTCAATCCCCGACCGTCCGCCAAGTATTTGGGCACCATTCCTTCCCCCCGTCCCATCCCAACTCCTTATCCTGATCCCTTCCCAGTGCCTATATAATGGTAATGACTTGGAGCTTTACCAAGCACTTCCCTCTATGGAACTGCGGCCATCTAGTTCATCTGTGCAGGGATAATATTCCTGCCAGTAAAACTGTGTCACATCTCAAGAGGCATCACACAAACTTTACTAATAGCATAAAAACTGTTTCTCTGTCTGTCTGTCTGTCTCTCTCTCTCTCTCTCTCTCTCTCTCTCTCTCTCTCTCTCTCTCTCTCTCTCTCTCTCTCTCTCTCTCTCTCTCTCTCAGAGAGTGGTATAATGTTCCAGCTGGTGGTATAATGTTCCAGCTGGTGGTATAATGCTCCACCTGGTGGTATAATGCTCTGGTGGTATAATGTTCCAGCTGGTGGTATAATGTTCCAGCTGGTGGTATAATGTTCCACCTGGTGGTATAATGTTCCACCTGGTGGTATAATGTTCCAGCTGGTGGTATAATGTTCCAGCTGGTGGTATAATGTTCCAGCTGGTGGTATAATGTTCCAGCTGGTGGTATAATGTTCCAACTGGTGGTATAGTGTTCCAGCTGGTGGTATAGTGTTCCAGCTGGTGGTATAATGTTCCAACTGGTGGTATAGTGTTCCAGCTGGTAGTATAATGTTCCAGCTGGTGGTATAATGTTCCAGCAGGTGGTATAATGTTCCAGCTGGTGGTATAATGTTCCAGCTGGTGGTATAGTGTTCCAGCTGGTGGTATAATGCTCCAGCTGGTGGTATAATGCTCCAGCTGGTGGTATAATGTTCCAGCTGGTGGTATAATGGTCCAGCTGGTGGTATAATGTTCCAGCTGGTGGTATAATGTTCCAGCTGGTGGAATAATGTTCCAGCTGGTGGTATAATGCTCCAGCTGGTGGTATAGTGTTCCAGCTGGTGGTATAATGTTCCAGCTGGTGGAATAATGTTCCAGCTGGTGGTATAATGCTCCAGCTGGTGGTATAGTGCACCAGCTGGTGGTATAATGTTCCAGCTGGTGGTATAATGTTCCAGCTGGTGGAATAATGTTCCAGCTGGTGGTATAGTGTTCCAGCTGGTGGAATAATGTTCCAGCTGGGGGTATAATGCTCCAGCTGGTGGTATAATGTTCCAGCTGGTGGTATAATGTTCCAGCTGGTGGAATAATGTTCCAGCTGGTGGTATAATGCTCCAGCTGGTGGTATAATGTTCCACCTGGTGGTATAATGTTCCAGCTGGTGGTATAATGTTCCAGCTGGTGGAATAATGTTCCAGCTGGTGGTATAGTGCTCCAGCTGGTGGTATAGTGCTCCAGCTGGTGGTATAATGTTCCAGCTGGTGGTATAGTGCTCCAGCTGGTGGTATAATGTTCCAGCTGGTGGTATAGTGCTCCAGCTGGTGGTATAGTGCTCCAGCTGGTGGTATAATGTTCCAGCTGGTGGTATAGTGCTCCAGCTGGTGGTATAGTGCTCCAGCTGGTGGTATAATGTTCCAGCTGGTGGTATAATGTTCCAGCTAGTGGTATAATGTTCCAGCTGGTGGTATAATGTTCCAGCTGGTGGTATAATGTTCCACAAAAACACACTACGAGTTACTTGAGACAATGCTACAATGATCAAGAACTTAGATATTTGTGAAGACGATTTTGATAAAATTCTCAAACTGGAGAGAATTTCAGGTTAAATAAATAGCATTATATGACAGTCCGGGAGAGATGAGTGGGGCTCGAACGTGGGTGATCGCTGGCTGTCAGTCACTCTGCCAATATGTCAGTGATTGACAGTCTGTCAGGAATTCCCATTAACTAGGAAGGTCACACGACTTAAAGCAAAACGGTCAGCAGAGTTTCGGATTGTTGCTGTAACATTTACATGTTATAGATAGCCAGCCACAGACACTAGGATGGTAGCCAGCCACAGACACTGGGATGGTAGCCAGCCACAGACACTGGGATGGTAGCCAGCCACAGACACTGGGATGGTAGCCAGCCACAGACACTGGGATGGTAGCCAGCCACAGACACTAGGATGATAGCCAGCCACAGACACTAGGATGGTAGCCAGCCACAGACACTGGGATGGTAGCCAACCACAGACACTAGGATGGTAGCCAGCCACAGACACTAGGATGGTAGCCAGCCACAGACACTAGGATGGTAGCCAGCCACAGACACTGGGATGGTAGCCAGCCACAGACACTAGGATGGTAGCCAGCCACAGACACTAGGATGGTAGCCAGCCACAGACACTAGGATGGTAGCCAGCCACAGACACTAGGATGGTAGCCAGCCACAGACACTAGGATGGTAGCCAGCCACAGACACTAGGATGGTAGCCAGCCACAGACACTAGGATGGTAGCCAGCCACAGACACTGGGATGGTAGCCAGCCACAGACACTGGGATGGTAGCCAGCCACAGACACTAGGATGGTAGCCAGCCACAGATACTAGGATGGTAGCCAGCCACAGACACTAGGATGGTAGCCAGCCACAGACACTGGGATGGTAGCCAGCCACAGATACTAGGATGGTAGCCAGCCACAGACACTAGGATGGTAGCCAGCCACAGACACTAGGATGGTAGCCAGCCACAGACACTAGGATGGTAGCCAGCCACAGATACTAGGATGGTAGCCAGCCACAGTCACTAGGATGGTAGCCAGCCACAGACACTAGGATGGTAGCCAGCCACAGACACTAGGATGGTAGCCAGCCACAGACACTAGGATGGTAGCCAGCCACAGACACTGGGATGGTAGCCAGCCACAGACACTAGGATGGTAGCCAGCCACAGACACTAGGATGGTAGCCAGCCACAGATACTAGGATGGTAGCCAGCCACAGACACTAGGATGGTAGCCAGCCACAGACACTGGGATGGTAGCCAGCCACAGATACTAGGATGGTAGCCAGCCACAGACACTAGGATGGTAGCCAGCCACAGACACTAGGATGGTAGCCAGCCACAGACACTAGGATGGTAGCCAGCCACAGATACTAGGATGGTAGCCAGCCACAGTCACTAGGATGGTAGCCAGCCACAGACACTAGGATGGTAGCCAGCCACAGACACTAGGATGGTAGCCAGCCACAGACACTAGGATGGTAGCCAGCCACAGACATTAGGATGGTAGCCAGCCACAGACACTGGGATGGTAGCCAGCCACAGACACTGGGATGGTAGCCAGCCACAGACACTAGGATGGTAGCCAGCCACAGACACTAGGATGGTAGCCAGCCACAGACACTAGGATGGTAGCCAGCCACAGACACTAGGATGGTAGCCAGCCACAGACACTAGGATGGTAGCCAGCCACAGACACTAGGATGGTAGCCAGCCACAGTCACTAGGATGGTAGCCAGCCACAGTCACTAGGATGGTAGCCAGCCACAGACACTAGGATGGTAGCCAGCCACACACACTAGGATGGTAGCCAGCCACAGTCACTAGGATGGTAGCCAGCCACAGACACTAGGATGGTAGCCAGCCACAGACACTAGGATGGTAGCCAGCCACACACACTAGGATGGTAGCCAGCCACACACACTAGGATGGTAGCCAGCCACACACACTAGAATGGTAGCCAGCCACACACACTAGGATGGTAGCCAGCCACAGTCACTAGGATGATAGCCAGCCACAGACACTAGGATGGTAGACAGACACTAGGATGGTAGCCAGCCACAGACACTAGGATGATAGCCAGCCACAGACACTAGGATGATAGCCAGCCACAGACACTAGGATGGTAGACAGACACTAGGATGGTAGCCAGCCACAGACACTAGGATGGTAGCCAGCCACAGACACTAGGATGATAGCCAGCCACAGACACCAGGATGGTAGCCAGCCACAGACACTAGGATGATAGCCAGCCACAGACATTAGGATGGTAGCCCACCACAGACACTAGGATGGTAGCCAGCCACAGACACTGGGATGGTAGCCAGCCACAGACACTAGGATGATAGCCAGCCACAGACACCAGGATGGTAGCCAGCCACAGACACTAGGATGGTAGCCAGCCACAGACACTAGGATGGTAGCCCACCACAGACACTAGGATGGTAGCCAGCCACAGACACAAGGATGGTAGCCCACCACAGACACTAGGATGGTAGCCCACCACAGACACCAGGATGGTAGCCAGCCACAGACACTAGGATGGTAGCCAGCCACAGACACTAGGATGGTAGCCCACCAAAGACACTAGGATGCTAGCCCACCACAGACACCAGGATGGTAGCCAGCCACAGACACTAGGATGGTAGCCAGCCACAGACACTAGGATGGTAGCCCACCACAGACACTAGCATGGTAGCCCACCACAGACACCAGGATGGTAGCCAGCCACAGACACTAGGATGGTAGCCAGCCACACACACTAGGATGGTAGCCAGCCACAGACACTAGGATGGTAGCCAGCCACAGACACTAGGATGGTAGCCAGCCACAGACACTAGGATGATAGCCAGCCACAGATACTAGGATGGTAGCCAGCCACAGACACTAGGATGGTAGCCAGCCACAGACACTAGGATGGTAGCCAGCCACAGACACTAGGATGGTAGCCAGCCACAGACACTAGGATGGTAGCCAGCCACAGACACTAGGATGGTAGCCAGCCACAGACACTAGGATGGTAGCCAGCCACAGACACTAGGATGGTAGCCAGCCACAGACACTAGGATGGTAGCCAGCCACAGACACTAGGATGGTAGCCAGCCACAGTCACTGGGATGGTAGCCAGCCACAGACACTAGGATGGTAGCCAGCCACAGACACTAGGATGGTAGCCAGCCACACACACTAGGATGGTAGCCAGCCACAGACACTAGGATGGTAGCCAGCCACAGACACTAGGATGGTAGCCAGCCACAGACACTAGGATGGTAGCCAGCCACAGACACTAGGATGGTAGCCAGCCACAGACACTAGGATGGTAGCCAGCCACAGACACTAGGATGGTAGCCAGCCACAGACACTAGGATGGTAGCCAGCCACAGACACTAGGATGGTAGCCAGCCACAGTCACTGGGATGGTAGCCAGCCACAGACACTAGGATGGTAGCCAACCACAGACACTAGGATGATAGCCAGCCACAGACACTAGGATGGTAGCCAGCCACAGACACTAGGATGGTAGCCAACCACAGACACTAGGATGGTAGCCAGCCACACACACTAGGATGGTAGCCAGCCACACACACTAGGATGGTAGCCAGCCACACACACTAGGATGGTAGCCAGCCACACACACTAGGATGGTAGCCAGCCACACACACTAGGATGGTAGCCAGCCACAGACACTAGGATGATAGCCAGCCACAGACACTAGGATGATAGCCAGCCACAGACACTAGGATAGTAGCCAGCCACAGACACTAGGATGGTAGCCAGCCACACACACTAGGATGGTAGCCAGCCACACACACTAGGATGGTAGCCAGCCACACACACTAGGATGGTAGCCAGCCACACACACTAGGATGGTAGCCAGCCACAGACACTAGGATGGTAGCCAGCCACAGACACTAGGATGGTAGCCAGCCACAGACACTAGGATGGTAGCCAACCACAGACAATAGGATGGTAGCCAGTGTTACGAACCCGGATCCAACGTCCGAGCCTGGAGCAGTGACAAACACGCCATCTGTGGGTCAGCTCCCGAAACCCCCGCCAAACGAACGACGACACCTAGTGAGGACAGCGTGTACTGGCCTCGAGGACCAGTTTCCAGTCTGGTTCAGCGCTCAACACCGCCGCTCCTGACCTCTGGTGAGGTGGTGCTCCGACGACAGCGCCATCTATGGAGTGGATATGTCGGGCGTTTGTATCTGAGCCTGTGAGTGTGGTGTATTAGTGTCCCGGTTATTAATGACGTGTCTGCTTACAGAGCCGACCTGGGACCACTGTTGAAGGTGGAGTCAGTCTACCCGAGGCAGCCAGTCTCCATACTGTGAAGTTTGCTGCAGCTGTCGTGACGTCGTCCCCCCGGAAGAACACTGTGGTGTGTTAAGCCTGCCAGTGGAGTGGCAGTGGAAGGATTTACCCGGGACCGACGGTTGGAGACGATAATCCACTGGGGTATTGAGGACAGGAGGGTGATTGGTGATATCACACGAGACTCCTGTCTAGGGCGTACCCCTTATATCGTTCGTGGAGTGGCCGTACCAGCCTTGGTGGCTCAGTACCTGCCAGCAGACCTGCTGGACGTGTGGTTGACGGCCTCCACGACGGTGCCCCCAGTGGACCTGTGTTGTGGCTGACCTGTGGCCAGGGTAGACTCGGCGTTCTCAGAGGACACGTCTTGAGGCCACGAAGAAAGCACCGCGGACTCAGCACCTAGCTTCGAGGATCCATAGTCTCCAGCAGAAGACTACAGTGTTGATCCCCTTTGTAAAGTGTTAATACCCCTCCCCCTTGTGTACGTTTTACTTTTATATATTTAAATGGTGAAGGTTATATTATATTATATTAAGTTCTTACCTTTCTTTCCCTACTCCCTTTAAGTTACTTGCGTCACGGATCGCATCCCTTGATAGCCTCTACTGGCTTGGGGCCGGATATATATCTTCCTCTAACTACATCAGAGTAAGAACCCCGTTGCGTCCCGAGAGGGCCGTAACATAATTGGCATCCCCAGCGGGATCCGTCCCCTTGTTAAGTATGTTTGACAGGGGTGGTGAAGTGGCGTAATCCCTGTATATAATTCCCCCTGTGTGACGATAGTGACGTTATACGTCCTGTGCGGTGCTAAAGAGTGACTTAAGTGCGATATTGTGCAGTGCGGTGCTCGCTGTGATTAAGCGATTAAGTGCAATATTGACTAGTGCGGTGCTCAGTGATTCAGTGCAATATTGTAGAGCGAAGTATTCGCTTGGATTCAGTGCAATATTGGGTAGTGCGGTACCCGAAGTGATTACGTGCAATATTGGCAAGTGCAGTGTTTGGTGCGATAAAGTGCAATATTGGCGCAGAACAGTGCTCGGTGCGTTAAGTGCTAACGTGTAAAAGGTGTGTTAAGTGCTCGTTAAGTATTCCATCTGTGACAATGGCAGAAAAAGCTACCATCGATGATCAGGACGATGTTCAGGCTTTTCTGAACAGAGTGGACTGTCTTGCCAGATTAAAATATCTGAGCAAACCAGAGCTTGTACTAGTGAGCGCCTACCTGGAGATCAAGATCCGTGCCAGTGATTCCCGTGTGGAGATCTTGTCCAAGGTTCACCGGCACCTGAAGGCAGAAGAGAAACAGGAAGGCAAGACTCCTAGTACAAGGGAAGGTGAGGAAATAGCTTCCACAGAAAAGGAAGATAAGGGCAGTGACATTGACAGTGATGCAGGTGAGCTTAATATCAGCTTCCTAACAGTCAAAATGCGTGCCCTAGAGATCAATCGCGAGATAGAGTGGAAGAAGTTAGAAGTAGAACGAGAATTAAAAGATAAAGAAATGGAGATGAAAGAAAAAGAATTGGCGATGAGGCGTTTAGAATTAGAAAGAGAAGAAAGAAGAGAAGAACGAGAAAGAGAGAGAGAAGAACGAGAAAGAGAAGAGAGACGAGAGAGAGAAGAACGAGAACGAGAGAGAGAAGAACGAGAGCGAGAAAGGGAGGAAAGACAGAGACAACATGAACTAGAAGTATTACGACTAGGCGCTGGACAGAGACAAACTGGAGTAAGCGGTTTCGATCCGGTAAGGAATATCAAAATGGTCCCCAAATTCAACGAGAGAGAAGTTTCGAAGTTCTTCGCAGCCTTCGAGAAAGTCGCTGCCTCTTTGGAGTGGCCAAGGGAGAATTGGGCCATCATGATACAGTCAGTCTTGACTGGGAAGGCCCAAATCGCCTACTCTACGTTATCCCTTGACGACTCCGGCGATTACGATATGGTAAAGAAAGTGGTGCTCATGGCGTACCAATTGGTACCTGAGGCTTACAGGCAGAAGTTTAGAAACCTGAAGAAGACCTCAGAGCACACTTTTACCGAATTCGCCACGATCAAGGAGCGACTTTTCCAGGAATGGTGTGCCTCTCGGAAGGTGGAGACCAGGGAAGACCTCGAACAGCTGATTCTGCTCGAAGACTTCAAGGATTGTTTATCTGGAGACCTCAAGACGTACTTAGAGGAACAGCAGGTGGAGACCTTGAGTGCAGCAGCCACCATGGCTGAAGAGTATATCCTGACTCATAGGCCGTCTGCTAAGTACGTCCCGAGGAATTACCAGCGCCGGTTTGACAGACCTCACGACGAAGAAGAAAGACCCGTCCCACCAAGTGCTAAAAAGACTCCCCCAAGTAGCCCTCGAAGAACAAGTCCTAGTAGTCCGAAACACCGTAGTCCGAGGAGGAACATGGTGTGCTGGACTTGTGGGCAGAAGGGGCACATAGCTGCTAGGTGCCGAGGTAGAAGAGGTGGCAGCGCACGAAGGGAGGTGATGTTGATGAGCTGTGTTACACCACCAGCAGGAAGCCAGTCGACGACTACGCAGGACGAACCCAGATTGTTTTCCCCTCACACTTCAGGTGGGTATGTAACGAGTGATCATACTGGTAGATCAATTGTAGTGCTCAGAGATAGTGGAGCAGCCCAGTCCCTGATCGTGAAGAGCTCGTTACCCGAGGGAGTAAGTGTGGATGGGAGACCAGAGGTGATCCTGGTTGGGTTTCCTAGGACGCAGTACATCGCCCCCTTAGTGCCAGTACATCTTGATTCGCCTTATTTCAGCGGCACATGTGAGTTGGCAGTAGTCGATACCCTCCCTGTGGCTGGGATTGACGTGGTACTAGCCAACGACTTGGTGACCGATTGGAGCACCAATCGTCCCAAGGTTGCGGACGAGTCTACCAGAACAGCAAGGTCGGAGGTGACAACAGGCAATGGTAATGTCCAGGTAAAGACAGACCCGGATGTAAACATATTTAATTTGTCCTTTCACCCGCAGATCGACGATATTTTAGCAGTGTCTCCCGATTCTCTCGACAAGGAACATGAAGTTAAGAAGGCAGAGGTACCAGAGCAAGAAGAGAGGCCTCGTGTGCAGGCACCCACGGATACCAACGAGTCTGGAGCGAAGGCGGATGTGTGCTTGCGGTATGGCAAGTTACAGCATGTAGTGAACCAGCCAGAGATTCCCCAGACGTCAGAGGTAGGTGCGGTGTGTTCAAAAGGTCTAGTGCCCTCTTCGGTCCAAGCCAGGCGTGTGGATGTGGCCGGCTATGGACATGACAAGTTCAGGAAGCGTATCCCTCAATTGGCCCCATGTTTCTTAGCGATATTTTGTTTGATTCTCGTATGTGTTCTCGTTTGTGCTCTCAGTGAGGACCGGTGGACGACCCGACGAATGATGGCTCCCATGAACATCGCGAAGAGGTCCCAGGGATTGGAGATTTGTACTGCAAGTGTTGCAGTTGAAGAAGGGACCTGGGAGGTAATAGATGATACAGGAGGTACGATATGTGATAATGTGAGCGACTGTTTCCGACAGGTTGACACCCCCCGCGTGACTGCTGAGCCTCAACACAGCGTTATACGGAACGTTGGTCGACCTAACGGGGGCAGAGCGAATGCCATCTTCGGTGAGCAAGCAGCCCTGTTGGAACTAGGTGCGGGCCTAGTAGACGAGTATGTAGTAAGTACTGCCTTGCCCACTGTCGCTATCACTCTAAATTATCAGACCTCTGTATTCCAGGTTCCTGTCTCCCTGAAGGACCATCGGACCGGCACCAGAAATGCCGTCTGTGGACAGCCATCATCGGTGCCACGACATAGGGAAGTGTCGAGTTACCCCAGATCGTGTCGAAACCAATCCGTACTCGAGAGAGGTGAGATGTTGCCCCTGCTTGACATCGCAGTGGAGAGGTGGACGATTATATCAGGCAGATCATTGCCTTCTATCTAAAAGTTCCCTTTGTGCCAGGGTTTCTCAGTAGAAAAGTTCTGTGGACAAGACAGCCTCA
Source organism: Procambarus clarkii (assembly GCF_040958095.1). Lineage (NCBI taxonomy): Eukaryota > Metazoa > Arthropoda > Malacostraca > Decapoda > Cambaridae > Procambarus > Procambarus clarkii. The sequence goes on from NC_091235.1 coordinate 2,700,165, forward strand.
TCTCTCCAGTTCATAGTATAAGTAAGTCCATTTGGAGTTGTGTCGCCCTGCTAATTTGGTTTGTGTTTTTTATAGAACCCCAAACCAAATTCTTTTTGGTGGGGAGGTGTTACGAACCCGGATCCAACGTCCGAGCCTGGAGCAGTGACAAACACGCCATCTGTGGGTCAGCTCCCGAAACCCCCGCCAAACGAACGACGACACCTAGTGAGGACAGCGTGTACTGGCCTCGAGGACCAGTTTCCAGTCTGGTTCAGCGCTCAACACCGCCGCTCCTGACCTCTGGTGAGGTGGTGCTCCGACGACAGCGCCATCTATGGAGTGGATATGTCGGGCGTTTGTATCTGATCCTGTGAGTGTGGTGTATTAGTGTCCCGGTTATTAATGACGTGTCTGCTTACAGAGCCGACCTGGGACCACTGTTGAAGGTGGAGTCAGTCTACCCGAGGCAGCCAGTCTCCATACTGTGAAGTTTGCTGCAGCTGTCGTGACGTCGTCCCCCCGGAAGAACACTGTGGTGTGTTAAGCCTGCCAGTGGAGTGGCAGTGGAAGGATTTACCCGGGACCGACGGTTGGAGACGATAATCCACTGGGGTATTGAGGACAGGAGGGTGATTGGTGATATCACACGAGACTCCTGTCTAGGGCGTACCCCTTATATCGTTCGTGGAGTGGCCGTACCAGCCTTGGTGGCTCAGTACCTGCCAGCAGACCTGCTGGACGTGTGGTTGACGGCCTCCACGACGGTGCCCCCAGTGGACCTGTGTTGTGGCTGACCTGTGGCCAGGGTAGACTCGGCGTTCTCAGAGGACACGTCTTGAGGCCACGAAGAAAGCACCGCGGACTCAGCACCTAGCTTCGAGGATCCATAGTCTCCAGCAGAAGACTACAGTGTTGATCCCCTTTGTAAAGTGTTAATACCCCTCCCCCTTGTGTACGTTTTACTTTTATATATTTAAATGGTGAAGGTTATATTATATTATATTAAGTTCTTACCTTTCTTTCCCTACTCCCTTTAAGTTACTTGCGTCACGGATCGCATCCCTTGATAGCCTCTACTGGCTTGGGGCCGGATATATATCTTCCTCTAACTACATCAGAGTAAGAACCCCGTTGCGTCCCGAGAGGGCCGTAACAGCCAGCCACAGACACTAGGATGGTAGCCAACCACAGACACTAGGATGATAGCCAGCCACAGACACTAGGATGGTAGCCAGCCACTAGGATGGTAGCCAGCCACAGACACTAGGATGGTAGCCAACCACAGACACTAGGATGATAGCCAGCCACAGACACTAGGATGGTAGCCAGCCACAGACACTAGGATGGTAGCCAACCACAGACAATAGGATGGTAGCCAGCCACAGACACTAGGATGGTAGCCAGCCACAGTCACTAGGATGATAGCCAGCCTAAACTCTCACTCCTAATCTTGGTGTTTTCTCCTGGCCTGCTCCGTCTCAAGACTTCATCAAGAGATTGCGCCTGCAGCCTCCTTGCAAGATGCTTAGTCTTGATGTTGAGTCTCTTTTTTACTAATGTTTCCTTTGATAATGTTTTCCCTTTCCTTAGTCAGAAGGCGACTGAGGGCTTCCTTCATCTCCTGCTGCTGCTTCCTCTTGAGGTCTCCCAGGATCTCCTCTGAGTCTGTGGGGCATCACTATATAATGGTGGTTCACTCTGGCATCACTATATAATGGTGGTTCACTCTAGCATCACTATATAATGGTGGTTCACTCTGGCATCACTATATAATGGTGGTTCACTCTGGCTTCACTATATAATGGTGGTTCACTCTAGCATCACTATATAATGGTGGTTCACTCTAGCATCACTATATAATGGTGGTTCACTCTGGCATCACTATATAATGGTGGTTCACTCTGGCATCACTATAGCCATGATATTTCAACTCTTCTGTCTCCCGCCTCAAGTCTCCTCGTCCCTTCGTCTCCTCTCCTAATAATATTTGTTCCTTTTGTCAATTTCAAAGTTGAATGTGAATCTAGTTACCTCCATCCTCTCCTAGATGTTCATGTTCACAGCTGTGTGTCCGGTTTCTCTGTCTCCCGCTTGCGGTAGCCAAAGACTACCCGGAAACCTCCATTTCTTTCCAGCCTTATTGTGTTAAGAAAAGAGTTCTCGTACCCCACCTCCTTTAGGTCCTACGGGAGAGTCAACCTCAGTTTCTCGATTCTGAAATTTGTCTGAAATTTGTCAATGTTTCTCCTTAGTTATCCCTTCAATGTTAGCAACGGTGCTTTCTTTCAAGCTTAAATTAATTCCTTTCAGCTTCATCCTGCTTCCAACACTAGAAAAAAAATAGTTGATGTTGGCGCAGCAGTGTTGTCGATGTTTAGTGTTTCCAGTTGTTTTTGTCCTCTATAGAGTGTCGTGCAGCTGGTTGGGCTCTAAATGCCGGACTAAGGGAACTCTACAGAAGTGTTCCGTCTCTTCTGTCATGTTATGGACTCTTGATCATCCTGTAGATTGGTCTTATTCTGAAATATTCTTTCCTGTCTATGCTCTTTACAGTCGACTTGTCTCTCATTCACAGCAGGAACGTTAGTCTTTGGTGCTGTTGACTCTTAGGAAGAGTGGTTGGACTTAGCAAGAGTGGTCGGACTTAGCAAGAGTGTGTCTGACTTATTATTGTGACGTATTTCCTACATCCTGACCATGTCCCTTTGTTCTACCCTGTCTTATACCTAACATGTCTTCTTTATCAACCTTATCGGAATTGTGTATGTCGTTACCATGTCTCCTCGATATCATATCTCCCCCAATGTATATTGTGAGGTTTAGCTAGGTTCCTTAGAGTTTGATCTAACAATGTTGTCAAGATCAGTCAAGAGGCTGCTGGGGACTGCTCTAGTGTTGACCCATGTTGCTATCCGGCCTAATTCTCATTGCCTTGCATTTATCTAGGTTGAAGTCGAGTTGCCACGTCTTCGATAATACCTGAAGAGAGCCTAAGTTCTCATCACTCTTAACTTATGAGAGTGACTTAAGTTACGAGAACTAAAGTGAGTCTTAAGTTCTGTCACATCACTCTTGCGTTATGACTCATAATGAATTTTGAATTCTCTGAAAATTGATTGATGAAGATTAAGCCACCCAAGAGGTGACACGGGCATGAATATCCCGTATTATCTCTGAAAATATTGGTCTCAGTTTATGTACTTCCTTATCGAGGCCACATGCATTTCAGGCATAGCATGAGCAGTAGTTCTGACCGTTACGGTAATCCTCTTGTGAGATCCATCAATTATAACGTCTCTTGTTTCACCGCAACCTTTTGCTTCCTGTGAGAGAGGGGTGCTCTGTGCTCCAGCTGAACACCCCCGGCCCACCTGCTCCTTGTGTCTCAAGTTTGTGAAGAAAACTCTTATGTGGAACTATATCAAATGTCTTATGACACCTCAGGAGGAGAGGAGCTGTCCAGTGTTCCTTTCTTGTGATACCTCTCTCTCTCTTAGTGTTGTCTTGGTGTTAGACTCCAGCAGCAGGAGTCCTTCTGCTGGTGCTGGAGTCTTACCGACCACCGTCATCCTGCTGGAAGGTGTTTTCTCAGTCCCCCCCCCCCCCCTCCCTCTTTCAGTCTCCCTCCCCCTCTCAGTGATATCACCCCCCCCCCCCTACTTTCACATAACCACGGCCGCTTAAAATGTGTAAGACAGCTTTTGTGTGAGTGTGTGTGTGTGTGTGTGTGTGTGTGTGTGTGTGTATGTGTGTGTGTGTGTGTGTGTGTGTGTGTGTGTGGCCGGCCGTGGCCCACGGTGGCTCGGATATTGTTCACGGCTCACCTCTCCCACACACTCTTACCTCCCTCTCCCACCCTTCACCTGCCCCTCCAACCGTCCCCCCTCCACCCGCCTGCCCCTCCCAGGAGGAGTATGGGGTGCACAATAAACAAAACTCACAGGTGGAATATTGGGTGCAAGCTCCACCAGTGAGAGAAGAGAGAGACATCGAGAAAGAGAGACAGAGCGAGATAGGAAGGGAGAAAGAAGGGGGGGGAAGGCGAGAGAGAGATGGATAGATACGTAAGGAGATTGAAGCGAAGAGAGGTGGAGTTGAACAGGGGATTGAGCATAGTTGGCCAGAGTTGCCATAGTCTGGGCGCCACACATAGAGGTCAGGACCTGAGAGAAAGAAGATGCCTCTGTTGTCTTGCCAGCAGCGGCCCGTAGCGACTACCAAATTGTATCGTGTGGCTCACTCGACACAGCTCGTTCAGGTCAACGTGACTGGAGCCGTCTGTATACACCGCCTGCCACCCAACTGGTGTTGGAGGAGTGTCAGGACAGCGTGCTGGGTGAAGTATTAGGTCCTCACAACCTTCCTACTTGCAGGAAGAATTTTAAGGAAATGGTAAAGGCATTCGAGGAGGAGGCAGGGTGGACCTGGGCCCAGATTCACGAAGCAGTCACGCAAGCACTTACAAACCTGCACATCTTTTCTCAATCTTTGGCGGCTTTGTTTAGAATTATTGAACAGTTAATGAGCTCGGAAGCACCAGGAGGCTGTTTATAACAATAACAACAGTTGATTGGCAAGTTTTCATGCTTGTAAACTGTTTAATAAATGGAACAAAAGTCGTCAAAGATTGAGGAAAGATGTACACGTTCGTAAGTACTTGCGTAACTGCTCCGTGAATCTGGCCCCAGGTTCGTAAGTACTTGCGTAACTGCTCCGTGAATCTGGCCCCAGGTTCGTAAGTACTTGCGTAACTGCTTCGTGAATCTGGTTACTGGAGCGGTGGTACCAGTCAAAGATCAGTTCTACATTATATTTTAACGTATAAATTCCCCCAACATCGCAATATGACGTGCTATGACTCGAGCCCGTCTTCACAGGAAATCCATTACGATTAGAAACCACACCTCCCTTTAAACCACATGGATAGTTATTTAGATGTTTGTTATGTGAAAGCATATCGAGGTTCCAGTAATAATCTACATTTAAACTGGCAAATAAATCTTTGTTGTAATCAGTGCTTATTCTCAGGTTATAACTTTATTGTATTTGAAATAGTTGGTTTAAAGTATAAAGTGTGTTTGCTGAATGGTTTTTTTAAGGATGTTTTTTTGTAAACGGAATTCTCGTTTACAGGCAGAAGTTGACAGGCAGGTGTAACGGTAACACATGTGAAGATGACAGGCAGGTGTAACGGTAACACATGTGAAGATGACAGGCAGGTGTACACAGTAACACATGTGAAGATGACAGGCAGGTGTACACAGTAACACATGTGAAGTTGACAGGCAGGTGTAACGGTAACACATGTGAAGATGACAGGCAGGTGTAACGGTAACACATGTGAAGATGACAGGCAGGTGTACACAGTAACACATGTGAAGATGACAGGCAGGTGTAACGGTAACACATGTGAAGATGACAGGCAGGTGTACACAGTAACACATGTGAAGATGACAGGCAGGTGTAACGGTAACACATGTGAAGATGACAGGCAGGTGTACACAGTAACACATGTGAAGATGACAGGCAGGTGTACACAGTAACACATGTGAAGATGACAGGCAGGTGTACACAGTAACACATGTGAAAATGACAGGCAGGTGTACACAGTAACACATGTGAAGATGACAGGCAGGTGTACACAGTAACACATGTGAAGATGACAGGCAGGTGTACACAGTAACACATGTGAAGATGACAGGCAGGTGTAACGGTAACACATGTGAAGATGACAGGCAGGTGTAACGGTAACACATGTGAAGATGACAGGCAGGTGTACACAGTAACACATGTGAAGATGACAGGCAGGTGTACACAGTAACACATGTGAAGATGACAGGCAGGTGTACACAGTAACACATGTGAAGATGACAGGCAGGTGTACACAGTAACACATGTGAAGATGACAGGCAGGTGTACACAGTAACACATGTGAACATGACAGGCAGGTGTACACAGTAACACATGTGAACATGACAGGCAGGTGTACACAGTAACACATGTGAAGATGACAGGCAGGTGTACACAGTAACACATGTGAACATGACAGGCAGGTGTACACAGTAACACATGTGAAGATGACACCCTGGAAACACAAACCGAAACCGTCTCTATTTTCCGCTTGTTACAACTTGTAATAAAGTTGATACATCTTGGCTTAACGTGTTTATGACGTATTAGAACGTTGTTACAACTTGCTATATTGGTTGTTATAACTGGTTAGGAGGTGTTAAAACTTGTTCGAACGTTGTACCAACGTCGTAGTTTCGGTGTGTGTTTGGCGGGCAGGCAGGTGTACACAGTAACACATGTGAACATGACAGGCAGGTGTACACAGTAACACATGTGAACATGACAGGCAGGTGTACACAGTAACACATCTGAACATGACAGGCAGGTGTACACAGTAACACATCTGAACATGACAGGCAGGTGTACACAGTAACACATCTGAACATGACAGGCAGGTGTACACAGTAACACATGTGAACATGACAGGCAGGTGTACACAGTAACACATGTGAAGATGACAGGCAGGTGTACACAGTAACACATGTGAAGATGACAGGCAGGTGTACACAGTAACACATGTGAAGATGACAGGCAGGTGTACACAGTAACACATGTGAAGATGACAGGCAGGTGTACACAGTAACACATGTGAAGATGACAGGCAGGTGTACACAGTAACACATGTGAAGATGACAGGCAGGTGTACACAGTAACACATGTGAAGATGACAGGCAGGTGTACACAGTAACACATGTGAAGATGACAGGCAGGTGTACACAGTAACACATGTGAAGATGACAGGCAGGTGTACACAGTAACACATGTGAAGATGACAGGCAGGTGTACACAGTAACACATGTGAAGATGACAGGCAGGTGTACACAGTAACACATGTGAAGATGACAGGCAGGTGTACACAGTAACACATGTGAAGATGACAGGCAGGTGTACACAGTAACACATGTGAAGATGACAGGCAGGTGTACACAGTAACACATGTGAACATGACAGGCAGGTGTACACAGTAACACATGTGAACATGACAGGCAGGTGTACACAGTAACACATGTGAACATGACAGGCAGGTGTACACAGTAACACATGTGAAGATGACAGGCAGGTGTACACAGTAACACATGTGAAGATGACAGGCAGGTGTACACAGTAACACATGTGAAGATGACAGGCAGGTGTACACAGTAACACATGTGAAGATGACAGGCAGGTGTACACAGTAACACATGTGAAGATGACAGGCAGGTGTACACAGTAACACATGTGAAGATGACAGGCAGGTGTACACAGTAACACACGTGAACATGACAGGCAGGTGTACACAGTAACACATGTGAAGATGACAGGCAGGTGTACACAGTAACACATGTGAACATGACAGGCAGGTGTACACAGTAACACATGTGAACATGACAGGCAGGTGTACACAGTAACACATGTGAACATGACAGGCAGGTGTACACAGTAACACATGTGAAGATGACAGGCAGGTGTACACAGTAACACATGTGAAGATGACAGGCAGGTGTACACAGTAACACATGTGAAGATGACAGGCAGGTGTACACAGTAACACATGTGAAGATGACAGGCAGGTGTACACAGTAACACATGTGAAGATGACAGGCAGGTGTACACAGTAACACATGTGAACATGACAGGCAGGTGTACACAGTAACACATGTGAAGATGACAGGCAGGTGTACACAGTAACACATGTGAAGATGACAGGCAGGTGTACACAGTAACACACGTGAAGATGACAGGCAGGTGTACACAGTAACACATGTGAAGATGACAGGCAGGTGTACACAGTAACACATGTGAAGATGACAGGCAGGTGTACACAGTAACACACGTGAACATGACAGGCAGGTGTAACGGTAACACATGTGAACATGACAGGCAGGTGTAACGGTAACACATGTGAACATGACAGGCAGGTGTACACAGTAACACACGTGAAGATGACAGGCAGGTGTACACTGTAACACATGTGAACATGACAGGCAGGTGTACACAGATGTACACAGCCCACACCAGACAATCAACTCTAGCAAGTTTAAACATGCAAATTAACCAACCAGTTCCCCGATAACTATGAGGCGGGGCCCAAGAGCTACTAGATAAACAGACGCTAGTATGCCTCTAACAAGGCATAAGTTTACCGTGCAATATTGCATAACTTGCACAGCCAACAGGCGCCTTGGTGGTGAAACTAATGTATCAATCAGGCAGTGTGAACACTTTAATTGAAAAGTTTTCATTGGCATTATGAATTATTCAGTTATTCATGTGTGTGTGTGTGTACTTACCTAGTTGTGCTTGCGGGGGTTGAGCTTTTACTCTTTGGTCCCGCCTCTCAACCGTCAATCAACTGGTGTACAGATTCCTGAGCCTACTGGGCTCTATCATATCTACATTTGAAACTGTGTATGGAGTCAGCCTCCACCACATTACTGCCTAATCTATTGCATCTGTTAACTACTGTATGTGTGTGTGTGCGCGCGCACTCACCCATTTACGGCTGCAGGATCGAGCGTTGGCTCTTGGATCCCGCCTTTCAAGCCGCGGTTGTTTATTGTTTAGGAGCCATTGCATTAAATTGTCACGTCTGCAAGAAAAATGACTATACAATGGATACTTACGGCCTGCTTGAGCCAGTAACCGGGTTCTATGTAATGTGTCTTATAACTTCTATGATCCCACCCCAAGTCAATGGTACATTCTCAAGAATTGGCGGTAGTAATAGTGCATGGAATAAGGGGGGGTTAGAAAAGACGCCATTACACCTGCACCAATATATTATCTATCGAAGTATAACTACACTCATGTACACAGTGTCACTTTCACCCAGGACACTTAATATATTTGCAGTATTCCTCAACACCCAGTGAGTCAACTATCTTCAAGTACACGTCGTCCTCGCTCAATGGTAATCACCGGCAAGTTCACCTTCCTCAACATGGGCCAGTCCACACACTGTATCGTCACAATGTCCCAATACCCCACATCAGCTCTCCAGCAACACACTGGCAGAGGGCTTCAGCAACACCCTAACAGGAGACAATAGTACGTCCAGGGGTCTCTAACACCCTGGCAGAAGTCTCTAGCAACAAACTAGCAGCACTTCTCAGTAGGCAGCCACTGTCGTCTAGTAACTCTTTACCAAATCCCGGGGACAGCTGTTCTCAACCACACTGCTTACTACCGACGGCGGCCACTTATCCACGCAGGAAACAAATCAAGAGTACAGGACCGCCCAAGGTGAACTGATTTCCACAGCGCAATGGACTTTCCACGTCACCTCTGTGGACATAAAGTCATTAGCCAGACAGAAAGTATACAGGGAGAACATAAATTGGCAGCCTTTCATCGGGGAACTGTGAAATTTAATCGAATGCACAATCTAGATGGCGTTGATACTGTTACGTCACTCACCAGAGGTCATCATCATCGACCTCACCTCCTGACTAAGGTATGTAACAGGAGCCATTCACAGACGTCACACCTCCGTCAACAGATGGCGTTGTCTTCGTCACACTTAATGCCTTTGAGTTGGAGTGCAGGTCCATAGATGGCGTGGATAAAAATTGCTGACCAGGAGAGCGTGCAAAGATCCTTTACCGCTAGAATCCATTCTATAAGTCATCTTAATTATTGGAACCTATTAAAAGTTTTAAATCTATATTCTCTTGAGCGCAGGCGGGAGCGATACATAATAATTTACAGGTGGAAAATATTAGAGGGGCTGGTCCCAAACCTGCACACAGAAATAACACCACATGAGACCAGAAGGCATGGCAGGATGTGCAGAATACCCCCGTTGAAGAGCAGAGGTGCAACAGGTACTCTGAGAGAGAACTATCAACATCAGAGGCCCGAGACTGTTCAACACGCTTCCACTACACATAAGGGACATAACTGGCCGACCCTTCACAGTGTTCAAGAGAGAACTATCAACATCAGAGGCCCTAGACTGTTCAACACGCTTCCACTACACATAAGGGACATAACTGGCCGACCCCTCACAGTGTTCAAGAGAGAACTATCAACATCAGAGGCCCTAGACTGTTCAACACGCTTCCACTACACATAAGGGACATAACTGGCCGACCCCTCACAGTGTTCAAGAGAGAACTATCAACATCAGAGGCCCTAGACTGTTCAACACGCTTCCACTACACATAAGGGACATAACTGGCCGACCCCTCACAGTGTTCAAGAGAGAACTATCAACATCAGAGGCCCGAGACTGTTCAACACGCTTCCACTACACATAAGGGGCATAACTGGCCGACCCCTCACAGTGTTCGAGAGAACTGGATCAGCACCTCCTAAGAATACCTGATCAACCAGGCTGTGATTTATGCGTCAGGCTGTGAGCAGCCGCGTCCATCAGCCTGGTTGATTCGACGAGCAATAGGGAGGCTTTGTTGGAGACCGGGCCGCGGCGACATTGATCCCCTATACCTCCACAAGATAACAACCCTTGTCCCCCCCCCCCACGGCCACCCATGTACCACCCCCAGGGCCGCCCTAGTAACCCCCAAGAGAGCGCGGGGTCCAGGCAACCACCACTCTGGGAATGTTGACCTCAGTAGTATAAACATGAGAGTCTCCCCTGTATCCGTTCCTGCCCTTCCTCTTCTGCGCTCATATCACCCATCCCTTCCTCAGCCCTCTTCCACCCCTACTCTCTCTCTTTTCTTGCTTCTCTTCATCCCTACTTCACCCCTTAACCTTCCCTTTTTCCTTAATCTTCCCCCTCTCCCTCAGTAGCATCGTAAAACAGACAACTGATGGCATTATAGGAGAGATACCCGTGCCTCCCTCACCCCACCCGTGCTTGGGGAAGAGCACACTCAGCGTCACAGTAAATCACCCCATCACTTACAATACACAAGAAACTACTCTGAAAAATCAGAGGAAATTCTGCTTTGCATGTGTTGTTCAGAGTGGCGACGGGCTGGCTGGCGGGGGCGGTGGTGGCGGGCTGGCTGGCGAGGGCGGTGGTGGCGGGCTGGCTGGCGAGGGCGGTGGTGGCGGGCTGGCTGGCGAGGGCGGTGGTGGCGGGCTGGCTGGCGAGGGCGGTGGTGGCGGGCTGGCTGGCGAGGGCGGTGGTGGCGGGCTGGCTGGCGGGGGCGGTGGTGGCGGGCTGGCTGGCGAGGGCGGTGATGGCGGGCTGGCTGGCGGGGGCGGTGGTGGCGGGCTGGCTGGCGGTGGTGGCGGGCTGGCTGGCGAGGGCGGTGGTGGCGGGCTGGCTGGCTGGCGGGGGCGGTGGTGGCGGGCTGGCTGGCTGGCGGGGGCGGTGGTGGCGGGCTGGCTGGCGAGGGCGGTGGTGGCGGGCTGGCTGGCTGGCGGGGGCGGTGGTGACGGGCTGGCTGGCTAGCGGGCTGGCTGGCGGGGGCGGTGGTGGCGGGCTGGCTGGCGGTGGTGGCGGGCTGGCTGGCGAGGGCGGTGGTGGCGGGGTGGCTGGCTGGCGGGAGCGGTGGTGGCGGGCTGGCTGGCTGGCGGGCTGGCTGGCGAGGGTGGTGGTGGCGGGTTGGCTGGCGGTGGTGGCGGGCTGGCTGGCGGTGGTGGCGGGCTGGCTGGCGAGGGCGGTGGTGGCGGGGTGGCTGGCTGGCGGGGGCGGTGGTGGCGGGGTGGCTGGCTGGCGGGGGCGGTGGTGGCGGGCTGGCTGGCGGGGGCGGTGGTGGCGGGCTGGCTGGCGGGGGCGGTGGTGGCGGGCTGGCTGGCGAGGGCGGTGGTGGCGGGCTGGCTGGCGAGGGCGGTGGTGGCGGGCTGGCTGGCGGGGGCGGTGGTGGCGGGCTGGCTGGCGGGGGCGGTGGTGGCGGGCTGTCTGGCGGGGGCGGTGGTGGCGGGCTGGCTGGCGGGGGCGGTGGTGGCGGGCTGGCTGGCGGTGGTGGCGGGCTGGCTGGCGAGGGCGGTGGTGGCGGGCTGGCTGGCTGGCGGGGGCAGTGGTGGCGGGCTGGCTGGCTGGCGGGGGCGGTGGTGGCGGGCTGGCTGGCGAGGGCGGTGGTGGCGGGCTGGCTGGCGGGGGCGGTGGTGACGGGCTGGCTGGCTAGCGGGCTGGCTGGCGGGGGCGGTGGTGGCGGGCTGGCTGGCGGTGGTGGCGGGCTGGCTGGCGAGGGCGGTGGTGGCGGGGTGGCTGGCTGGCGGGGGCGGTGGTGGCGGGCTGGCTGGCTGGCGGGCTGGCTGGCGAGGGCGGTGGTGGCGGGCTGGCTGGCGAGGGCGGTGGTGGCGGGCTGGCTGGCGGGGGCGGTGGTGGCGGGCTGGCTGGTGGTGGTGGCGGGCTGGCTGGCGAGGGCGGTGGTGGCGGGGTGGCTGGCTGGCGGGGCGGTGGTGGCGGGCTGGCTGGCTGGCGGGGGCGGTGGTGGCGGGGTGGCTGGCTGGCGGGGGCGGTAGTGGCGGGCTGGCTGGCTGGCTGGGGCGGTGGTGGCGGGCTGGCTGGCGAGGCCGGTGGTGGCGGGCTGGCTGGCGGGGGCGGTGGTGGCGGGCTGGCTGGCGGTGGTGGCGGGCTGGCTGGCGGTGGTGGCGGGCTGGCTGGCGAGGGCGGTGGTGGCGGGGTGGCTGGCTGGCGGGGGCGGTGGTGGCGGGCTGGCTGGCTGGCGGGGGCAGTGGTGGCGGGCTGGCTGGCGGGTGCGGTGGTGGCGGGCTGGCTGGCGGGTGCGGTGGTGGCGGGCTGGCTGGCGGGTGCGGTGGTGGCGGGCTGGCGTGGACGGTGGCGGGCTGGCTGGGGTGGACGGTGGTGGCTGGCTGGCGTGGACGGTGGTGGCTGGCTGGCGTGGACGGTGGTGGTGGCGGGCTGGCGTGGACGGTGGTGGTGGGCTGGCTGGCGTGGACGGTGGTGGTGGGCTGGCTGGCGTGGACGGTGGTGGTGGGCCGGCTGGCGTGGACGGTGGTGGTGGGCCGGCTGGTGTGGACGGTGATGGCGGGCCGGCTGGCGTGGACGGTGATGGCGGGCTGGCTGGCGTGGACGGTGATGGCGGGCTGGCTGGCGTGGACGGTGATGGCGGGCTGGCTGGCGTGGACGGTGGTGGCGGGCCGGCTGGCGTGGACGGTGGTGGCGGGCCGGCTGGCGTGGACGGTGGTGGTGGGCCGGCTGGCGTGGACGGTGGTGGTGGGCCGGCTGGCGTGGACGGTGGTGGTGGTGGGCCGGCTGGCGTGGGTGGTGGTGGCGGGCCGGCTGGCGTGGGTGGTAATGGCGGGCCGGCTGGCGTGGACGGTGGTGGTGGGCCGGCTGGCGTGGGTGGTGATGGCGGGCCGGCTGGCGACAGCGCCGCCGGACACTAAGCGCTTGACGAAGAAATACACGAACCTAAAAAAGTTGGCAGTGAGTTGAGCTGTGACGTGTAAGTTAGTTAGGAGGTAGGTGGGGATGTGGTCGTGTGTGGCTGTCCACCAAGCACAGGCGGTGGAGGTGCCGGGAGGTCTGGGGCATTGGTGTTACTTGCTGACTTGACAACTATTGCAAGTTCATTATTGTATCATTCATTTTGTTAACTGGGAACAAGTCTATGGAAAGAATGGTATGGAAGCTCGGAATGGAGTTCATTTTACTAGGGCTAAGGTTGCCGGTTTTGTCTCTTCGTTGGAATCAAGAGTTGTGTGGAGTTAAGGTGTTACATAGTGGTGTGGGAGGCAGTATGGAACACTGGAGATGTACTATACATGTTGCAGGCGTCTTAGATATACAATAATTTAAGTGTACTTGTGAGAATATAACTGTATTATTGTACTAACAGAAATATGGATTAATACAGAATTCAGGAAATCTTAAATAAACATTTGTCTGATAGAACTCATAAATAGGCCATCAACTTCCACAGAAGAGAAGGAAACCACATACGGGAAATTATATGATGGACCTCTGGCACTAATAATATTTGTGCTATTACTGACTTTATTTCCAGTGATATAACCTGAGCAAACAACACAGCGAATGCTGAAGAAGATGTTTTGAGAACTAGCTGATGATTGCTTCCTTAAACAACATATTATGGCGCACAACACCAGGCAATATTTTAGACTAAGAAGGAATGCACACGTAAATAACAGTGTGATGGAGAGCGAGTTAGGAGAACAGCCATCACAAGAAAATCAGATTTACCATTACATGGGGAAGTTGTGCGAGAGAAAACTCTCAGGTGTCACAATGCGTAAAGCTGATGTTGAAGGATTATGAGGCGTCACTGTGTCCAGCGCTGACTGACCCGACACTGTGTCTAGCGCTGACTGACCCGACACTGTGTCCAGCGCTGACTGACCCGACACTGTGTCCAGCGCTGACTGACCCGACACTGTGTCCAGCGCTGACTGACCCGACACTGTGTCTAGCACTGACTGACCCGACACTGTGTCTAGCACTGACTGACCCGACACTGTGTCTAGCACTGACTGACCCGACACTGTGTCTAGCACTGACTGACCCGACACTGTGTCCAGCGCTGACTGACCCGACACTGTGTCTAGCGCTGACTGACCCGACACTGGACTACGGTCTAGGCTCCAACTGTATATACCTGTCAAGGAGAATGTCTGTCTATATCTCCAGAGTTAGAGGCCAGGCGCTTGGGGGCTAGTAGCCTTACCAGGATTTGCAGGGGTAATGGTCTGGGGTTGGGAATGGACATAGACTGGCCGGGATAGGCCTAAGTTAAAAGTTTAAAGACATATTAGAAATAATACAGACCCCTCCTACATCTTTATCATGGAGTCACGTGTGAAATATATTGTGTGATGAACGTGGACTATGAAGATTTGAGTGTCATTATAAGATAATTTCTTAGACCCATACTGTTACGGACCCGAGTCCAGCGTCGGAGCACGGAGCAGTGACGACAACACCATCTGTGAGTCCGCTCCCGAAACCCCCCTCCAAATGGACAACACCATCTAGTGAGGACGGGATATACCGGCCACAGGTGCTGGATTCCCGTCTTAATCAGCTCATAACGTAGCCGCTGCTGACCTCTGGTGAGGTGGCGCTTAGACAGTGAACGCCATCTATGGAGCAGAGAGGTGGACGTTTGTGTCTAAGCTTGTAAGTGAGGTTCCCTAGAGCGTCCCAGTATTAATGACGTGTCTGATTGCAGAGTCGACCTGGGACTGCTGTATTGGACGATGGATCAGTCTACCCAAGGCAGCCAAGGTCTCTTCACGAGTTTGTTCTGAAGAAGCTGTGAGTCACCCCCGGACGAACTCTGTTGAGAGTATTAGCCTGCCTGTGGCGTGGCAGTGTTAGAAATCGCCTTATCCGGGGCTGGCTGGTGGAAGAGACTAGCCACTGTGGTGCTTAGTGAGGAGAGTGATCAGCGGGATCACACGAGGCTCCTGCCTAGGGCTCGCAACCCTAGTATCGGTCGTGGAGTGGCCTACACAGCGGAGCTGATCGTTACCTGCCAGCTACAGGCTGGATTGTGGTTAAAGGCCTCCGCGATAAAGCACCCAGTGGGACTGTGATTTGGCTGGCCTGTGGCCAGGGTAGATTCGTCATAGAATCATAGTGGATTCATCGTGGGGCCATGGAAGAAGGAACCAGGGCTACCCAGAGTGAGCACCGTGGAGCATCCAGTGTCTTCGGAGGAAGACGAACTTGTACATAATAGTGTAGTTATAACCCCCGCGTGTGACTGATAGGTATTTATTCATGGTGATGGAAATATATATATAAATTGGAACATTCGTATCCCTCCCCCTTTAATTTAACTTGCGTTACGGAACACACCCCTTGAAAGCCTCTACTAACTTGGGGCCGGATACCCAAACTCTAATACCATCTGAGAAGAACCCGGTTGCGTCCCAGTAGGGCTGTAACACATACAGTTGCTCCAGTCCTTCTTAATAATACATTTTCTGAGAGAAGGGGAAGAAGGAGGGGGAGGAATGGGAGAGACATAAATGGGACGAGGAGAGTCGAGGGACGAAAGAGTACTCACCTAGTTGTGCTTGCGGGGGTTGAGCTCTGGCTCTTTGGTCCCGCCTCTCAACTGTCAATCAACAGGTGTACAGGTTCCTGAGCCTACTGGGCTCTATCATATCTACACTTGAACCTGTGTATGGAGTCAGCCTCCACCACATCACTGCCTAATGCATTCCATCTAGTTCATTCTACTCTGACACTGAAAAAGTTCTTTCTAATGTCTCTGTGGCTCAAGTTTCCACTTGTGTCCCCTTGTTCGTGTTCCACCTGTGCTGAAGAGTTTGTCTTTGTCTACCCTGTCAATTCCCCTGAGAATTTTGTAGGTGGTGATCATGTCTCCCCTTACTCTTCTGTCTTTCAGAGACGTGAAGGGGGGATATAGACGAATAGACATATAAATGAATAGATTGATGGATGGATAGACACATGGATAGATATATGAAAATAATTTTTTTATAATTCATTGTGTCTGGGGACAGGAAGCCAGAGTGTATACATACACGTTAGGCTTCTATGAAAAGGGTGGAATTACTTGTCGGAAAATCCGACACCATTTAATAATCATACAGACAGATAATATTTGCTGCTGTATTACCAACAAGTTACCCATAGAAAACGTAACTTGTAGTGGAATTACCGTCTAAGAAAACGGGATATCATCACCACATACTATTATAATTCACCAGCTATTCTGCTGGGAATTATTCTTAAATACATTAGTCTTTGGACTTTACCATCATAAAAACATCTTATATAAATTAACTTAATTATCAATATTAAAGTAGAGTAAATGTGACCCTTCTATCACTTTCTGACATGTGGACAAAGTAGGCCAGGCGTCAGAGGGAGGAAGGGGGGCAGCCATTGTTGTGTCACCTCCGAGACGTGTGGAGCAAATTCGGCTCCTATTATCTGGACAATGTCGGCCAGACGTCAATAGAATGGAGTGTTAGATGCAGCCATTGTTTATACGAGACCAGAGGCTCACACGGGAGCAAATTCGGCTCCTGTTAAATTTACTTGGACGTAGTGTTATGGAAACCAAAGGTACCATTGTCAACACGCTGTCTACAGATACAAGTTAAGTGTCTATCCGAAACCCGTTTATCATTCATTTATGGCCATTAATGTCAGGATATAGGGTTAGCCGGTTAGAACGCGAAATCGCCTCAAACTAAAGGTAATTAAGCCAGGTCTCAATGTTCCATATAGTGTTTTCTCTGAAATACTTGTCATATACTAGGTTTCTGGCTTCACAGCTAGCGCCCTTTTGACAGGTCAAGACGAGGATGCAAGATTTGTGCACCAGTTACTGGGTGATATGGAAGCTACCTCAAAGAGGATAATTTGGTGTCTACACCCTAGTTATACCTGGTGGACTAACCTGCTGTACTATAAGATAAGGAACCTCTTCAATGTATGTAGTCTATTCTTGTAGTTTGATTGGCTGCATATATATATTAATTTAATAACCCCCCCCCCTAATGTGTAGAGGATCGATTTGTGAGATTATGAGATTATTGCAGAAATACAGTCCACTTATCATTATACAAATTGCTATCGAAGTATATAAATTAACGTAAATATAAATTCATATAAATTAAATAAATATAAATCTCACAGGTCGGTTCCCACATTACTGACCCCGCCCAGGATGCCACCCCACAACAAGCTGACTAACTCCTGACTACCTACTCACTGCTAGGTGAACAGAGCCATTAGGTGAAATGAAATGTGCCCAACCTTTTCTGTCCCGCCGGCGATTCGAACCCGAAATTCTCGATTATGCGTCGAGAAGGAACCCAACTGTACTACGGGGACCCTTACATATAGACGTAGAGATGGAAGACATTCTGTAAGTTTAAAGGAGATCCCCTTCTCTCTGGCGTTCTATTTCTCCATCTCTATCTCTGCCTGTCTCCGTATTCTCTACTCCTGCTCCTCTAGGTCACGGCACGAGTCGACCAGGCCGCTATCAGCTCATCTCGCTATCAACTTGTCAGCCAGTGATATCTTTAACATCTGGTCTCCTCACACACTTGAGATGGCATAGTCGGTCACTGGAGCGGTCTGACCAGAGCCTGGTGAGACCAAAGCGAGGTCTGGAGGGATCTAGTGGGGTCTGGAGGGGTCTGGTGGGGTGTGGTGGGGTCTGGAGGGGTGTGGTAGGGTCTGGAGGGGTCTACAGGGGTCTGGTGGGGTCTGATGGGGTCTGATGGGGTCTGGTGGAGTCTGGAGGGTTTTGGCGGGGTTTGTAGGGGTCTGGTAATGTCTGGTCGGGTCTGGAGGGGTCTGGTAAGGTCTGGAGATATCTGGTAGGGTCTGGAGGGGTCTGGTGGGGTCTGGTGGGGTCTGGTAGGGTTTCGGTGGGGTCTGGTGGGGTCTGGTAGGGTCTGGTGGGGTCTGGTAGGGTCTGGTGGGGTCTGGTAGGGTCTGGTGGGGTCTGGAGGGGTCTGGTTGGGGTCTGAAAAGGTCTGGTAGTGTCTGGTGGGGTCTGGTGGGGTCTGGTGGAGTCTGGAAGGTTCTGGTAGAGTTTGGAGGGGTCTGGTAGGGTCTGGTCAGGTCTGGTCGGGTCTGGAGGGTCTGGTAGGGTCTGGTGGGGTATGGTGAGGTCTGGAGGGGTCTGGAGGGATCTGGTGGGGTCTGGAGGGGTCTGGAGGGGTCTGGTGGGGTCTGGTGGGGTCTGGTTGGGTCTGGAGGGGTCTGGTGGGGTTTGGTAGGGTCCGGTGGGGTCTGGTGGGGTCTGGTGGGGGTCTGGAGTGGTCTGGTGAGGTCTGGAGGGGTCTGGTGGGGTTTGGTAGGCTCCGATGGGGTCTAGAGGGGTATGGTAGCGTCTGGTGGGGTCTGGAGGGGTCTGGTGAGTTCTGGAGGGGTCTGGTGGGGTTTGGTAGGGTCCGATGGGGTCTGGAGGGGTATGGTAGCGTCTGGTGGGGTCTGGTGGGGTCTGGAGGGGTTAGCACTCAGTGACCGCCAGGCTGGGTGTCTAGAAGACCGCCTATAACTCTCGCTGATCTATTGCCCTGGTGCAGGCGCCCTACACACATTACAAGGTCCTGCTGTTCGTCCCTGTCATATATGCCGGCCCTCACATCCTCAGAGCCGGTGTGTCACCTCCAGGGGGAGGGAACCAGGGGGTAACGCCCCTGGGGGAGCTGGCACAGTCCAGAGTACTGCTTCCTGTCATATACACTTATCAATCGTCCATTGCCATAGAATAGGAATTTCTAGGGTAGGATCAAGTGCCGTTTAATATATCTGAGTTTAATAAGCAGTATCAGCTCTCATTTCCAGTGGTGTGCAAGAGAAAACATGCACTGTCTTGAACAATATATTGTAGAATGTCCCATATTGACTGACTTTCGCCCTCCTGGGCTAAGGTATGCTGAATTGTGTAATTACTATATGAGTAGTGGAGCACTTGACGATATATTGGACTTGTACCCTAGATTGACCATGTAATGTATCAATTATGCAATGTATGTATGTGATGTAACTATATAACCTGAGCTTGTAAAAGCATCTTAATCACCTTCAGTGATTAAGTGCTTAATTGGACACTAATTTTTCTCTATCAGCTATCTCACCCAGTCAAAGAGACAAATGTATGTGTATGTATGTGTGTGTGTGTATATATGTATATGTAGGCATATGTGTGTGTGTGTATGTGTATAAAGTATATGTGAAAGCTGATCAGAATTACATTTCACCTTTGTAAATGCATCTTAATGACACTATGTAAAAGACACATCGACCACTTTATGTAGGGCAAACGTAACTCTGTATCTATGTATTTATGTCTGTAGGTTAGCTTAGCATTATAAAAGCACCACAATCACCTTCTGTGGTTGATTGTTCAATAAAACACTGAACTATATGTTTAACACATCTCTCACCCTGTCCATGGAGGACAGAAGAAAATGTATATACGCTGGTTAGCATTGTAAATGTCTGGCCACGTCTGTGGTGGTAAAAGGGAGGGGCCAGGTGGCCAATAGGGAGGGGCCACCTGGGGCTGGCCAGCAGGGAGGGGCCACCTGGGGCTGGCCACCAGGGAGGGGCCAGGTGGCCAATAGGGAGGGGCCACCTGGGGCTGGCCAGCAGGGAGGGGCCACCTGGGGCTGGCCACCAGGGAGGGGCCACCTGGGGCTGGCCACCTGGGGCTGGCTACCTGGGGCTGGCCACCTGGGGCTGGCCACCAGGGAGGGGCCACCTGGGGCTGGCCACCTGGGGCTGGCTACCTGGGGCTGGCCACCTGGGGCTGGCCACCAGGGAGGGGCCACCTGGGGCTGGCCACCTGGGGCTGGCCACCAGGGAGGGGCCACCTGGGGCTGGCCACCTGGGGCTGGCCACCAGGGAGGGGCCACCTGGGGCTGGCCACCTGGGGCTGGCCACCAGGGAGGGGCCACCTGGGGCTGGCCACCTGGGCTGGCCACCAGGGAGGGGCCACCTGGGGCTGGCCACCTGGGCTGGCCACCAGGGAGGGGCCACCTGGGGCTGGCCACCTGGGGCTGGCCACCAGGGAGGGGCCACCTGGGGCTGGCCACCTGGGGCTGGCCACCAGGGAGGGGCCACCTGGGGCTGGCCACCTGGGGCTGGCCACCAGGGAGGGGCCACCTGGGGCTGGCCACCTGGGCTGGCCACCAGGGAGGGGCCACCTGGGGCTGGCCACCTGGGGCTGGCCACCAGGGAGGGGCCACCTGGGGCTGGCCACCTGGGGCTGGCCACCAGGGAGGGGCCACCTGGGGCTGGCCACCTGGGGCTGGCCACCAGGGAGGGGCCACCTGGGGCTGGCCACCAGGGAGGGGCCACCTGGGGCTGGCCACCTGGGGCTGGCCACCAGGGAGGGGCCACCTGGGGCTGGCCACCTGGGGCTGGCCACCTGGGTCAATATGTCTCCCTACTGTCACAGTGTTTCCCGCTCCGTCAGTTCCGGCGCGCAGTGTTACAAATGTCGCGACACTTATAGGACAATATATTATAAGGAACTATGACCAGATCAAGAGAAATAATGTTTAAAGAAAACGTTGCAAGACGGACCCGGGCATGGCGGGGATCCCCCGAGTAACTTATATACAAATAGTAGGAATGAAGCCCAGATTCACGAAGCAGTTACGCAAGCACTTACGAACCTGTCCATCTTTTCTCAATCTTTGGCGGCTTTGTTTACATTTATTAAACAGTTAATGAGCTCCGAAGCACCAGGAGGCTGTTCATAACAATAACAACAGTTGATTGACAAGTTTTCATGCTTGTAAACTGCTTAATAAATGTAACCAAAGCCGTCAAAGATTGAGGAAAGATGTACACGTTCGTAAGTACTTGCGTAACTGCTTCGTGAATCTGCCTGGAAAATAGAGTATCATATCAACATTAAACAGAATAACAACAACACTCAAATGAATAACCATTGAACTTATGAAACTTATCAATATAAAGGAAGACTATGCACAATCGTATTAAGAATTGTGAAGTTTGTCTACAGCAATAATATGCTATATGCAGACGAGGAGTCACAATAACGGGGCTGAAATAATTCTCAATCGACTGACTGAAATTCTCAATCAACTTGAGAATGGTCCAAGACAGACCATCGGAGAAGACGGAGAATGGTCCAGGACAGACCATCGGAGAAGACGGAGAATGGTCCATCGTCGTCCCTTCACTCTCTAGTGTGTGGTCTGGTCAACAATAATTTAATAATTTAGTAATGGTTAGCTGAGTCGCGGAGACCTGCAAATATTGCGCTGAGTTTTAAGAAGAAAGTTAAATCATTTGTACCGAACTATCGTCCAATTATATTAACATCTGTTAACATTGTTAACAGATGTTAACTGGTAAATTGTTTGAATTACTAATCACTAAAAAAACTTTTATCTTCATGTTGAAAAACAGAAGGGATGGGAAGGGAACTATCAGGAGAAAGCGCCAAGTCATTATGACTATATAGCACTGGGAAGGGTCAGGATAATGATTTGGGATGGGACGGGGGGAAAGGAATGGTGTCCAACCACTTGTGGACGGTCGGGGGATTGAACGCCGACCTGCATGAAGCGAGATCGTTGCTCTACCGTCCAGCCCAAGTGGTTGGGGTGGACGGTGGAGAGTACAATAAAGGATTGAGAACTTGGTATCACTAAGAGCCGAGCGTGTTAAACAAATTCACTTGCATAATTTCCCAGTACATTTGAGCCCGTCGCTAGCCACATGGGTTGACTCGTTGTGTACGTTGGCTCTAGCCAAGCCTTTGGTACTGTGTCTCGCCAGACTCATTATTAATGTCAAGATAACCGCCCTGGGGTTATCCCAGGGTGGGACAAGGGATAACGGTCTTCGTTACCACAAAGGCAGCAGGTAGTTGAGTACCAGCGGGGGAACTATGTTGAGTGCCCTGGGGCTCTCTCCAGGGGGCGCCCTTGCTCATGATCATATATACACACCACTTACACACTCTCCTCAACACCAACAATTTCTGAGTTCCAGATGACACAAAATAGGGCGGGAACTAGATGATACAAATAGGCTTTTCAAATGAATGAAAAGGCAAGCAGATGCAGTTTAAGTCTGAAAACCACTTTAGAACCTTAGGTAAGGTTCTGAACTAATAATTGTTACCAAATATCATCTGGTCTCGATGTCAGGATTACTAGTCACTACTTAAATAACAAAAAATGTATGCATAATTATGCGGAATAAGGCAAATAAGATACCTGGATTTATTTCAAGAATCGTTAGTAAAGAGTTAAACGATATAATGACTTGAACTTGTTACCCTTGTTTAGTCCCATTTAGGTTCCATTCAGGTTCCTGAAGGCAGTTTGATGTTAGCCAACCTTGCATACGCCGCAGCTGTTATTCTTTTTAGGTGGGCTTCATGATACATGTTTGTTGAGATATTAAGTCTTTGATCTTTCTCTGTCCTTTTCATAAGAACATAAGAATTCAATGTAGTAGAGGATTGGTCTTGGTGCTCCAGAATATCCATGGTTGGACCTGTCCGCGTACATTGGTCATCCCAGGGAATTGGAAACATTCTTTATAAAGAGATATTAAAAACCTTAATTTAATTTTCTAGAAAGACGAGGAGTGAACGGTGACACGAGAGCAACACTGATACTGAGGTTTAAGGTAGCTACAGCATTAGTTAGGAGCAAGGGAGGTATCCCGATAATATGTCACATTTTTACAAGAGAGTTGGAGGTGAATTGTTTTCGTGGGTACTTTGTGTCATTTGACGCTGAACAAATATTGTAAATGAAATGCAATGATGATTGGAAACAATTCTTTTGAAGGAATGACATGTATGCTGGAGATTGGGTGCACTTAGATAGGGCTGGGATTGTTGTTGTTGCCAACTCATCGGAATATGTAGTTGGAGGGGTTTGATTGGGTTTAAATTATTAGTGGTATAGGAACTGATATGGAGAAAAGAGGCAATAAAAGTATGCGTTAGTGGGGCAGGAAAATTGAACAAGGAAAGGTAAAGGTCACACAATTACATTACACTTAAGGTATATTACAGGAACAGTTGGACTCTCAGGAACAAAATAAACGATTTACATGCTCTTCTCTACACGTAAACAATAGATATTACGACACTTTAGTATGAAGTGCAAGAATTCAAACAGTATATGTGTCATGCGGTGACTTTATTTTTAGTGGGAGAAATTGGCTTTACAGAAAAGTGTATAATGAGGCTGATGATTTGTTAGAATTAACTGATGATTGCTTCCTTAAGCAACATATTAAGAATATATGTATGCCAAGTGCCTGGTGGGACACGTTACTTCTGTCGTGCAGGGAAGTCATGCGCAGTTTGAGGGTTAAACAAAGTGTGAAACAAGCCAACAAAAAAAAAACAGGGCCGGACGAAGTGTTGCCAGTGTACTTCAAGAATGAAAAGAGGATCTTTGGGAGCCATTGTCTACCATACTTAATAAATGATTGGAGTCGGGCAGAGTACCGGAGTCGTGGATGGTTGTTAACGTGGTGGTAATTTTCAAGCAAGGAGATGGATCACTCGCGTCAAACTATCGGCTAATTAGCTCAACGACTATTGTGGGACAGGTACTTAAATCGATAATTGCAATTCGATTCGTCTTTATCGTAAAAAGCATGAGTTAATAAATGATTCACAACATGGTTTTAAAAATGGTCATTTATGTTAAACAAATTTGCTATTATCCAGCATAGTTGCGGCAGTGTATAATGGTAAGGTTTGTCGTGTGTTGTTCTTACCATATTAAGATTTAATTTTAAGTTGGATCAGGGCTATACCAAAGGAAACAAAGAGTGTTGTAATGTTGGGTATATGTGTTCTGGTGTGTGTGTGTATATGTAGTGGGGACCTGTGTTCTGGTGTGTGTGTGTATGTGTAGTGGGGACCTGTGTACTGGTGTGTGTGTGTATATGTAGTGGGGACCTGTGTACTGGTGTGTGTGTATGTGTAGTGGGGACCTGTGTTCTGGTGTGTATGTGTAGTGGGGACCTGTGTACTGGTGTGTATGTGTAGTGGGGACCTGTGTACTGGTGTGTGTGTGTATGTGTAGTGGGGACCTGTGTACTGGTGTGTGTGTATGTGTAGTGGGGACCTGTGTACTGGTGTGTGTGTGTAGTGGGGACCTGTGTACTGGTGTGTGTGTGTATGTGTAGTGGGGACCTGTGTACTGGTGTGTGTGTATGTGTAGTGGGGACCTGTGTTCTGGTATGTGTGTATATGTAGTGGGGACCTGTGTACTGGTGTGTGTGTGTAGTGGGGACCTGTGTACTGGTGTGTGTGTGTATGTGTAGTGGGGACCTGTGTACTGGTGTGTGTGTATGTGTAGTGGGGACCTGTGTACTGGTGTGTGTGTGTATGTGTAGTGGGGACCTGTGTTCTGGTATGTGTGTATATGTAGTGGGGACCTGTGTTCTGGTGTGTATGTGTAGTGGGGACCTGTGTACTGGTGTGTGTGTATGTGTAGTGGGGACCTGTGTTCTGGTATGTGTGTATATGTAGTGCGGACCTGTGTTCTGGTGTGTATGTGTAGTGGGGACCTGTGTACTGGTGTGTGTGTATGTGTAGTGGGGACCTGTGTACTGGTGTGTGTGTGTGTGTAGTGGGGTCCTGTGTACTGGTGTGTGTGTATGTGTAGTGGGGACCTGTGTACTGGTGTGTGTGTGTGTGTAGTGGGGACCTGTGTTCTGGTGTGTGTGTGTATATGTAGTGGGGAACTGTGTACTGGTGTGTGTGTATGTGTAGTGGGGACCTGTGTACTGGTGTGTGTGTATGTGTAGTGGGGACCTGTGTACTGGTGTGTATGTGTAGTGGGGACCTGTGTACTGGTGTGTGTATGTGTAGTGGGGAACTGTGTACTGGTGTGTGTGTATGTGTAGTGGGGACCTGTGTACTGGTGTGTATGTGTAGTGGGGACCTGTGTACTGGTGTGTGTGTGTGTGTGTATGTGTAGTGGGGACTTGTGTGCTGGTGTGTGTGTATGTGTAGTGGGGGACACAATGCAGGACTGAGAACAGGAAATGCTTTTCCACCCACAGGGTTATTAACCCATGGAACCTCCTACCCGCCGAAGCCGTAACTGCCAAAACTGTGCTGAGTTGCACAAAATCTACCAGGAAGAGATCATCAACGCAAACGGCGGCTTCGACAACCCGCCGGCTTCATGTCCTCGTCGAGGCCACTAGAGTTAGTGGCCCTCAGGTAATGGATCCCACAGGTGACCGGGCCTCGTGGACTTACGAGTCTAGATATGGATGGTATGGTAGTGAAGAGGAGGAGGCAGTCAGTTGATCAAGCAGGTTATTATAATTTCTTTCACACACTTCCTCTGGCAGCTGTTGACGGTCATGATGATGTCATCTGCAGGATGATAGATATCATCCAGTTTTTGATAGATATCATCCTGGTTTTGACAGATATCATCCTGTTCTTGAGAGATATCATCCTGTTCTTGATAGATATCATCCTGTTTTTGATAGATATCATCCTGTTTTTGATAGATATCATCCTGTTTTTGACAGATATCATCCTGTTTTTGACAGATATCATCCTGTTTTTGACAGATATCATCTTGTTTTTGATAGATATCATCCAGTTTTTGATAGATATCATCCTGTTTTTGACAGATATCATCCTGTTTTTGACAGATATCATCTTGTTTTTGATAGATATCATCCTGTTTTTGACAGATATCATCTTGTTTTTGATAGATATCATCCAGTTTTTGATAGATATCATCCTGGTTTTGACAGATATCATCCTGTTTTTGATAGATATCATCCAGTTTTTGATAGATATCATCCAGTTTTTGATAGATATCATCCTGGTTTTGACAGATATCATCCTGTTTTTGATAGATATCATCCAGTTTTTGATAGATATCATCCTGTTTTTGACAGATATCATCCTGGTTTTGACAGATATCATCCTGTTTTTGACAGATATCATCCAGTTTTTGATAGATATCATCCTGGTTTTGACAGATATCATCCTGTTCTTGAGAGATATCATCCTGTTCTTGATAGATATCATCCTGTTTTTTATAGATATCATACAGTTTTTGACAGATATCATCCAGTTTTTGATAGATATCATCCTGGTTTTGACAGATATCATCCAGTTTTTGATAGATATCATCCTGTTTTTGATAGATATCATCCAGTTTTTGATAGATATCATCCTGGTTTTGACATATATCATCCAGTTTTTGACAGATATCATCCTGTTTTTGATAGATATCATACAGTTTTTGACAGATATCATCCTGTTTTTGATAGATATCATCCTGGTTTTGACAGATATCATCCTGTTTTTGACAGATATCATCCTGTTTTTGATAGATATCATACAGTTTTTGACAGATATCATCCTGGTTTTGACAGATATCATCCTGTTTTTGACAGATATCATCCTGGTTTTGACAGATATCATCCTGTTTTTGACAGATATCATCCAGTTTTTGACAGATATCATCCTGTTTTTGACAGATATCATCCTGTTTTTGATAGATATCATCCTGGTTTTGACAGATATCATCCTGTTTTTGACAGATATCATCCTGTTTTTGACAGATATCATCCTGTTTTTGACAGATATCATCCTGTTTTTGATAGATATCATCCTGGTTTTGACAGATATCATCCTGTTTTTGACAGATATCATCCTGTTTTTGACAGATATCATCCTGTTTTTGATAGATATCATCCTGGTTTTGACAGATATCATCCTGTTTTTGACAGATATCATCCTGTTTTTGACAGATATCATCCTGTTTTTGACAGATATCATCCTGTTTTTGACAGATATCATCCTGTTTTTGATAGATATCATCCTGGTTTTGACAGATATCATCCTGTTTTTGACAGATATCATCCTGTTTTTGATAGATATCATCCTGGTTTTGACAGATATCATCCTGTTTTTGACAGATATCATCCTGTTTTTGACAGATATCATCCAGTTTTTGATAGATATCATCTACAGTTTGATGCATTTAGATGAATCTTGGAGGAGATCCATCATATGGATATATATATAATCCATCTTGTCCCAAAATGCTTTTAGAGGCGGTTGAGTAACGCGTGAGTAAGTTTCTTGTGAACATGTCGGCAAGATGAGTTGTTCGAGAAGTGAAGCTCGAACCTTTAACCAAGTTGAAGTTTCGCCGAGAGAGAATGTTTGTTTCTGAAGCTGCAACAATTAATTAGACATCGTAACTGCAGGAGCTGATTTGGAACTGGCAAATGCCATGACATGACCCATGACCAATGTCCTTGTGGGACAAACACATGACCCTTGACCCAGAGCAGTAATTATTACCTGAGATGACAAATTCATCACATTGTTTAGACAAAGAAATCTAATCCAAACAATGTGATGAATAATAATCTTTATTTACAGTCATTTTAAATTTTTGTATTATTATTATTATTAACATCTTTATTGACAAAATTAATTACAATTTTGCCTAATCTGAGGATTTCAATTAAGTCTTATTAAAGTGAGGATAATGCTGGTATTGACTGTCACGCAGGACAGAGGGTCATACATAAGACAATAGGTCTAAACTGTAGGCTGAAGCACATATATATCATGGTTACAATCAATGTTTTAATGTATGGATATGTGAAAACAACTTTCTACTGTGCACTGCCACACAAGGGCAGGGATGGGTTCATAAGTGACGCAGCTTAGAAGTAATATAAATAAAAATTGTTCTTTATTCTTTAAAATGGACAAGCAAATTTTGGATAAATTGTTAGGATGTCGTCCAGAACACCTGAGTCAATGAAATAGTTACACAGTTGGTGGTACAAGAGGCCAGGAGGTCTAAAGTCCTTTACGGTTTCACATTCAACAATATAGTGTTCTAGAGAATGCATTAAAGGTTTATCACAGAGTTTACAATCTGAGTATTCTGGTAGTGGCTCAGCCTCACCAACCTGCCAGATGTGTCTATAGCCAAGGCGAATTCGCGCAATGACTACATCACATTACCTGGTCCGGTTACTGTGCTGACCATACAAATACCTATTATTACAAAACTTGTCATAACTTTTAATACTGCAGCTTTCAGGTCTCTGGGCATTTCTTAGTTCTTCTAAACTGAATAAATTTCTTAAATTTGTATGTTTCTAATAACTGCATTAGATAGTCCAAAGTCATAATCAATGTTTTCTTTCCTGCAAGCCTCATTGTAATCTTTGACTTTGACTTTGTAATCGATCTACAAAGTCATGTTTTCCAGCTCCAACATGGGATGGGATCCACACAAATTTTATACAAGAGTTATTATCATTGGCAAAAATTACATTCCATTTAGTATTACAGGCTACTTCCCACATACATGTGATGGGTTATTTAAGGACTGCAAAGCACTTTTAGAGTCACAGAATATTACTCCACCACCATTGAGCTTAAGGTATTCAGTGGCTAGATAAATGCCCAATAGCTCAGTATATATCGTGTTTGCCCAGTCGTTTGATCTCTGTGTACTAGACATGATCATTTCATTCCCTTTATATACTACACATGCACAACCTGTTCTACCAGTGCCTAACTGCACAGAGCCATCAGTAAAGGCATAGGATTCAGTTGGTTTGAGATTTTGAAGATGACTGTCAATAGCTTCTATTGTTATACATCTCATAGTTTCAGTGTTATACATTTGTTTTACACTGATGGGGGTAAAATGCAGAGAGACCTGCACATCTTTCCAAGTTGAATCAGGATTAAGAGATACATTCAGTTTCAGAAGATTATAGGCACAACAACTGAGCCACACACTGGAAGGAGCTTTTTGTGGCGGATTGAGGGAACAGTCAGAATTGTTTAGAATGGATGTATAGTTTTACTAAACTGACAATAATACCAGAATAGTTGGAGGGGTGGAAGGGGCGGAAGGGACAGAAGACGAAGGATAGGGGGGAGGGAAGCACACCTCCTCAACTCTAATAACTAGTCCGGCCCTCCAATAGGCCTCCAAACCGTTGTTATTCCTTCCCAGTCATCATGACTCCTGGTCCACAGCCTATTGACTCGCGTATTTCCTGATGATTGGACGAGCGGATTGTCTGATTCATAGACCTTAACAGTTCCATAGGCAACTGTCATCGCCAGAAGGACTCCGAACCATAAGTCCTTAATACCTTCAAGCGCTCTGTTTACCTTGGGACTCAGTTCAGCCGAGATATTCACGTGATCCACTAGAAATTAATTTACCCAGGTAGGATGAGGTTGGCGTATGTTGGTAAATTATTAACTCTTCAGGAGGCTGGGCCTAAGATGCCTGTCTGTTACTGTTAATGTTGTCCCCCCAACAACAGTGTGTGTGACAACAACAATGTGTGTGACAACAACAGTGTGTGTGACAACAACAGTGTGTGTGACAACAACAGTGTGTGGGGATAACAACAGTGTGTGTGACAACAACAGTGTGTGTGACAACAACAGTGTGTGTGACAACAACAGTGTGTGTGACAACAACAGTGTGTGTGACAACAACAGTGTGTGTGACAACAACAGTGTGTGTGACAACAACAGTGTGTGTGACAACAGTGTGTGTGACAACAACAGTGTGTGTGACAACAACAGTGTGTGTGACAACAACAGTGTGTGTGACAACAACAGTGTGTGTGACAACAACAGTGTGTGTGACAACAGTGTGTGTGACAACAACAGTGTGTGTGACAACAACAGTGTGTGTGACAACAACAGTGTGTGTGACAACAACAGTGTGTGTGACAACAACAGTGTGTGTGACAACAACAGTGTGTGGGGACAACAACAGTGTGTGGAGACAACAACAGTGTGTGGGGACAGTAACAGTGTGTGTGGGGACAACAACAGTGTGTGGGGACAACAACAGTGTGTGGGGACAACAACAGTGTGTGTGACAACAACAGTGTGTGGGGACAGTAACAGTGTGTGTGGGGACAACAACAGTGTGTGGGGACAACAACAGTGTGTGGGGACAACAACAGTGTGTGGGGACAACAACAGTGTGTGGGGACAGTAACAGTGTGTGTGGGGACAACAACAGTGTGTGTGACAACAACAGTGTGTGTGGGGACAACAACAGTGTGTGTGGGGCAGCAACAGTGTGTGTGGGGACAACAACAGTGTGTGTGGGGACAACAACAGTGTGTGGGGACAGTAACAGTGTGTGTGGGGACAACAACAGTGTGTGGGGACAGTAACAGTGTGTGTGGGGACAACAACAGTGTGTGTGGGGTCAACAACAGTGTGTGGGGACAACAACAGTGTGTGGGGACAACAACAGTGTGTAGGGACAACAACAGTGTGTGGGGACAACAACAGTGTGTGTGGGGACAGTAACAGTGTGTGTGGGGACAGTAACAGTGTGTGGGGACAACAACAGTGTGTGGGGACAACAACAGTGGGTGCGGGAACAGCAACAGTGTGTGGGGACAACAACAGTGTGTGTGACAACAACAGTGTGTGTGGACAACAACAGTGTGTGGGGACAACAACAGTGTGTGTCACAACAACAGTGTGTGGGGACAGTAACAGTGTGTGGGGACAACAACAGTGTGTGTGGACAACAACAGTGTGTGTGGGGACAGTAACAGTGTGTGGGGACAACAACAGTGTGTGTGGGGACAGTAACAGTGTGTGTGGGGACAGTAACAGTGTGTGGGGACAACAACAGTGTGTGTGGGGACAGTAACAGTGTGTGGGGACAGTAACAGTGTGTGGGGACAGTAACAGTGTGTGTGGGGACAACAACAGTGTGTGTGGGGACAACAACAGTGTGTGTGGGGACAACAACAGTGTGTGTGGGGACAACAACAGTGTGTGTGGGGACAACAACAGTGTGTGTGGGGACAACAACAGTGTGTGGGGACAGTAACAGTGTGTGTGGGGACAACAACAGTGTGTGGGGACAGTAACAGTGTGTGGGGACAACAACAGATGTGTGGGGACAACAACAGTGTGATGTGGGTGACAGTAACAGTGTGTGTTGGGACATAAACAGTGTGTGTGGGGAAAACAACAGTGTGTGTGGGGAGCAAGTAACAGTGTGTAGTGGGGACAAGTAACAGTGTGGTGGGGACAACGTAACAGTTGTGTGGGGGCACAGTATCAGTGTGTGGGGACAACAACAGTGTGTGGGGGGACAAGTAACAGTTGTGTGTGGGGACGTAACAAGCAGTGGTGTGTGGGGAGAACAGTAAGCATGTGTGTGGGGACAGTAAACAGTTGTGTGGGGACAGTAACAGCGTGTGGGGACAGTAACAGTGTGTGGGGACAGTAACGAGTGTGTGTGGGGACAACAACAGTGTTGTGTGGGGGAAAACAAACAGTGTGTGTGGGGACGAGTAAAACAGTTGTGTGGGGAACAAGTAACAGTGTTGTGTGGGGACAACAACAGTGTGTGGGGACAGTAACAGTGTGTGGGGACAACAACAGTGTGTGTGAGGACAACAACAGTGTGTGTGGGGACAACAACAGTGTGTGTGGGGACAGTAACAGTGTGTGGGGACAACAACAGTGTGTGTGAGGACAACAACAGTGTGTGTGGGGACAACAACAGTGTGTGTGGGGACAGTAACAGTGTGTGGGGACAGTAACAGTGTGTGTGGGGACAGTAACAGTGTGTGTGGGGACAACAACAGTGTGTGGGGACAGTAACAGTGTGTGGGGACAACAACAGTGTGTGTGGGGACAGTAACAGTGTGTGTGGGGACAGTAACAGTGTGTGTGGGGACAACAACAGTGTGTGGGGACAGTAACAGTGTGTGGGGACAACAACAGTGTGTGTGACAACAACAGTGTGTGGGGACACAACAGTGTGTGGGGACAACAACAGTGTGTGTGGACAGTAACAGTGTGTGGGGACAACAACAGTGTGTGTGGGGAAAACAACAGTGTGTGTGGGGACAACAACAGTGTGTGTGGGGACAGTAACAGCGTGTGGGGACAGTAACAGTGTGTGGGGACAGTAACAGTGTGTGGGGACAACAACAGTGTGTGTGGGGACAACAACAGTGTGTGTGGGGACAGTAACAGTGTGTGGGGACAGTAACAGTGTGTGTGGGGACAGTAACAGTGTGTGGGGACAGTAACAGTGTGTGGGGACAACAACAGTGTGTGGGGACAACAACAGTGTGTGTGGGGACAACAACAGTGTGTGGGGACACAACAGTGTGTGTGGGACAACAACAGTGTGTGTGGACAACAACAGTGTGTGGGGACAACAACAGTGTGTTGGGACAACAACAGTGTGGGGACAACAACAGTGTGTGGGGACACAACAGTGTGTGTGGGGACAACAACAGTGTGTGGGGACAACAACAGTGTGTGTGGGGACAACAACAGTGTGTGTGGGGACAACAACAGTGTGTGTTGGGACAACAACAGTGTGTGTGGGGACAGCAACAGTGTGTGGGGACACAAAAGTGTGTGTGGGACAACAACAGTGTGTGTGGACAACAACAGTGTGTGGGGACAACAACAGTGTGTTGGGACAACACCAGTGTGGGGACAACAACAGTGTGTGGGGACACAACAGTGTGTGTGGGGCAGCAACAGTGTGTGGGGACAACAACAGTGTGTGTGGGGCAGCAACAGTGTGTGGGGACAACAACAGTGTGTGTGGGGACAGCAACAGTGTGTGGGGACACAACAGTGTGTGTGGGGCAGCAACAGTGTGTGGGGACAACAACAGTGTGTGGGGACAACAACAGTGTGTGTGGGGCAGCAACAGTGTGTGGGGACAACAACAGTGTGTGGGGACAACAACAGTGTGTGGGGATAACAACAGTGTTTGGGGACAACAACAGTGTGTGGGGACAACAACAGTGTGTGGGGACAGTAACAGTGTGTGGGGACAACAACAGTGTGTGGGGACAGTAACAGTGTGTGGGGACAACAACAGTGTGTGTGGGGACAACAACAGTGTGTGTGACAACAACAGTGTGTGGGGACAACAAAAGTGTAGGGGACAACATTACAGTGTGTGTGACAACAACAGTGTGTGGGGACAACAACAGTGTGTTGGGACAACAACAGTGTGGGGACAACAACAGTGTGTGGGGACACAACAGTGTGTGTGGGGCAGCAACAGTGTGTGGGGACAACAACAGTGTGTGTGGGGCAGCAACAGTGTGTGGGGACAACAACAGTGTGTGTGGGGACAGCAACAGTGTGTGGGGACACAACAGTGTGTGTGGGGCAGCAACAGTGTGTGGGGACAACAACAGTGTGTGGGGACAACAACAGTGTGTGTGGGGCAGCAACAGTGTGTGTGGGGCAGCAACAGTGTGTGGGGACAACAACAGTGTGTGTGGGGCAGCAACAGTGTGTGGGGACAACAACAGTGTGTGGGGACAACAACAGTGTGTGGGGATAACAACAGTGTTTGGGGACAACAACAGTGTGTGGGGACAACAACAGTGTGTGTGGGGCAGCAACAGTGTGTGGGGACAACAACAGTGTGTGGGGACAACAACAGTGTGTGGGGATAACAGTGTGTGGGGACACAACAGTGTGTGTGGGGCAGCAACAGTGTGTGGGGACAACAACAGTGTGTGTGGGGCAGCAACAGTGTGTGGGGACAACAACAGTGTGTGGGGACAACAACAGTGTGTGGGGATAACAACAGTGTTTGGGGACAACAACAGTGTGTGGGGACAACAACAGTGTGTGGGGACAGTAACAGTGTGTGGGGACAACAACAGTGTGTGGGGACAGTAACAGTGTGTGGGGACAACAACAGTGTGTGTGGGGACAACAACAGTGTGTGTGACAACAACAGTGTGTGGGGACAGTAACAGTGTGTGGGGACAACAACAGTGTGTGTGGGGACAACAACAGTGTGTGGGGACAACAAAAGTGTAGGGGACAACAACAGTGTGTGTGACAACAACAGTGTGTGGGGACAACAACAGTGTGTTGGGACAACAACAGTGTGGGGACAACAACAGTGTGTGGGGACACAACAGTGTGTGTGGGGCAGCAACAGTGTGTGGGGACAACAACAGTGTGTGTGGGGCAGCAACAGTGTGTGGGGACAACAACAGTGTGTGTGGGGACAGCAACAGTGTGTGGGGACACAACAGTGTGTGTGGGGCAGCAACAGTGTGTGGGGACAACAACAGTGTGTGGGGACAACAACAGTGTGTGTGGGGCAGCAACAGTGTGTGGGGACAACAACAGTGTGGGGACAACAACAGTGTGTGGGGATAACAGTGTGTGGGGACACAACAGTGTGTGGGGACAACAACAGTGTGTGGGGACAACAACAGTGTGTGGGGATAACAACAGTGTTTGGGGACAACAACAGTGTGTGGGGACAACAACAGTGTGTGGGGACAGTAACAGTGTGTGGGGACAACAACAGTGTGTGGGGACAGTAACAGTGTGTGGGGACAACAACAGTGTGTGGGGACAACAACAGTGTGTGTGACAACAACAGTGTGTGGGGACAACAACAGTGTGTGGGGACAACAACAGTGTGTGTGGGGACAACAACAGTGTGTGTGGGGACAACAATAGTGTGTGGGGACAGTAACAGTGTGTGGGGACAGTAACAGTGTGTGTGGGGTCAACAACAGTGTGTGGGGACAACAACAGTGTGTGGGGACAACAACAGTGTGTGACAACAACAGTGTGTGTGACAACAACAGTGTGTGGGGACAGTAACAGTGTGTGGGGACAACAACAGTGTGTGGGGACAACAACAGTGTGTGTGACAACAACAGTGTGTGTGGGGACAACAACAGTGTGTGGGGACAACAACAGTGTGTGTGACAACAACAGTGTGTGGGGACAGTAACAGTGTGTGGGGATAACAACAGTGTGTGGGGACAACAACAGTGTGTGTGACAACAACAGTGTGTGTGGGGACAACAACAGTGTGTGTGACAACAACAGTGTGTGGGGACAACAACAGTGTGTGGGGATAACAACAGTGTGTGGGGACAACAACAGTGTGTGGGGACAACAACAGTGTGTGTGACAACAACAGTGTGTGGGGATAACAACAGTGTGTGGGGACAACAACAGTGTGTGGGGACAACAACAGTGTGTGGGGACAGTAACAGTGTGTGGACAACAACAGTGTGTGTGACAACAACAGTGTGTGTGACAACAACAGTGTGTGTGACAACAACAGTGTGTGGGGACAACAGCAGTGTGTGGGGACAACAACAGTGTGTGTGGGGACTACAACAGTGTGTGGGGACAACAACAGTGTGTGGGGACAACAACAGTGTGTGGGGACAACAACAGTGTGTGTGGGGACTACAACAGTGTGTGGGGACAACAACAGTGTGTGGGGACAACAACAGTGTGTGGGGACAACAACAGTGTGTGTGGGGACAACAACAGTGTGTGGGGACTACAACAGGGTGTGGGGACACAACAGTGTGTGGGGACAACAACAGTGTGTGTGACAACAACAGTGTGTGGGGACAACAGCAGTGTGTGGGGACAACAACAGTGTGTGGGGGACAACAACAGTGTGTGTGGGGACAACAACAGTGTGTGGGGACTACAACAGGGTGTGGGGACACAACAGTGTGTGGGGACAACAACAGTGTGTGGGGACAGCAACAGTGTGTGGGGACAACAACAGTGTTTGGGGACAACAACAGTGGGTGTGGGAACAGCAACAGTGTGTGTGGGGACAACAACAGTGTGTGGGAACAGCAACAGTGGGTGAGGACAACAACAGTGTGTGGGGACACAACAGTGTGTGTGACAACAACAGTGTGTGGAGACAACAACAGTGGGTGTGGGAGCAGCAACAGTGTGTGGGGACAACAACAGTGTGTGGGGACAACAACAGTGTGTGGGGACTACAACAGGGTGTGGGGACACAACAGTGTGTGGAGACAGCAACAGTGGGTGCGGGGCAGCAACAGCACCACCCAGTAATGTCACCAGCCACCAGTATAGTGTCCAAGGAGAGCATCATATATCATCTGGCGTCGGGGCGCACAATTCATCACGGCTCTCCTCGCCTCATGTATAACCACGCCCTTCACCAGGCAAGCACTCCGCCTCCTGCACCTAGTGTTCCCCTGAGCCCTTGAGCCCCTAAGCCGCCCCCGCCGCCGGCCAGGGCTCCCTCCACCACCACCTGATGAAGAAATGTGTCCAGGGGCGTGGCTACCGCAGCTGGACGGCCTCGCTTCACTACGCTCCTTATAGACTACCGCTCTGACCTCTGGGATTGAGAAGTTTGGTTATGACCTCCTCGAACTCTAGCTTACATCTTCCTCCTCCTACCCTGGTGGTCCTGGACCTCCATGCTGCCTCTCCTGGTGGTCCTGGACTCCATGTTGCCTCTCCCGGTGGTCCTAGACCTCCAGGCTGCCTCTCCTGGTGGTCCTGGACCTCCATGTTGCCTCTCCCGGTGGTCCTAGACCTCCATATTGCCTCTCCTGGTGGTCCTGGACCTCCATGCTGTCTCTCCTGGTGGTCCTGGACCTCCATGCTGCCTCTCCTGGTAGTCCTGGACCTCCATGCTGCCTCTCCTGGTGGTCCTGGACCTCCATGCTGCCTCTCCTGGTAGTCCTGGACCTCCATGCTGCCTCTCCTGGTGGTCCTGGACCTCCATGCTGCCTCTCCTGGTGGTCCTGGACCTCCATGCTGCCTCTCCTGGTGGTCCTGGACCTCCATGCTGCCTCTCCCGGTGGTCCTGTACCTCCATGCTGCCTCTCCTGGTGGTCCTGAACCACCATGCTGTCTCTCCTGGTGGTCCTGAACCACCATGCTGTCTCTCCTGGTGGTCCTGAACCACCATGCTGCCTCTCCTGGTGATCCTGAACCACCATGCTGCCTCTCCTGGTAGTCGTGGACCTCCATGCTGCCTCTCCTGGTGGTCCTAGACCTCCATGCTGCCTCTCCTGGTGGTCCTGGATCTCCATGTTGCCTCTGTTGATGGTCTTGCTGCTTCCTGTGTGGTCCAAGACGACAATCCTGCGCCCCTTTATAGTCTTGGACCTTCACCCCTGCCTTCCAAGGGTGTTTAGACCACAATCCTACATCCCCAGGTGGTCCATGGCCTTCATCCTGTTGCCCAGGTGGTCCTCGACCTCCATCCTACCTGCCGAAGTGGTCTTGGACCTCCATCCTTTCTCACTTGATAATCCTGGCCGTCAAACTGAATGACTTGTTGACCTTGTGAGTGTTTAGTCATTAGGCACTCACGCTTGTTGCTCAATGGGCCCTCTCTACACTTTTGACGTCTGACACTGTGCAACCCATCCTCATATAAAGAACGTCGCTTCTCGCTCGTATGCGCACTAGGCTAAAAATTGCCATAATAGAAAAATAAATCGGCTCGCGAAAGTGACATACTGTCCCGTTTTCTGTTTTGGATCCTCTGGCTTAGTCTGTTAGGTTAGGAACGGACAGTGTGACGTGTTGTAGGTAGCGCAGCAAATACCTGGCAGCTGTAGTTTGTCTTACACACACACACACACACACACACACACACACACACACACACACACACACACATACACACACACACACACACACACACACACACACACACACACACACACACACACACACACACACACACACACACACACACACAAGAGAGTGGTAGACGGTTGGAACAAGTTAAGTGAGAAGGTGGTGGAGGCCAAGACCGTCAGTAGTTTCAAAGCGTTATATGACAAAGAGTGCTGGGAAGACGGGACACCACGAGCGTAGCTCTCATCCTGTAACTACACTTAGGTAATTACACACACACACACACATTAAATAAAACAAAGTAAATAAAATTACTAAAATCCTTTGTGGTGTGATAGTTGCTGGAGTAAACAACAGGCATTAATAATAAAATTCTTTACTTATAATAACTATTATAACAAAATACTAAATCCTGAGAAACTTGGCTTACACACAAAAATAAACAAAACTTAATATTCACATTACTTTGGAAATAACAACAAATGTGACTATACACTATGTACAATAGGCTGCACGTCCACCATCACGCCTCGTAGCAAGACCACATCCAGTGAAGGAGGTGACGTGTAGAACCCCAGAGAGCACCAGTAGTCAGCCTACTGGCTCGTTGTTGTTTTAGATTCAGCTACTCGGAACAAAAAGTTGCAAGTAGCACGGGCTATGGTGAGCCCGTTGTGGACTTACCTTGCACAGGAGCGGTGCTGTAACTTGTGCCTGCTGGATCTGTTTTTTTGTTTGTTTCAGATTTAGCTACTCAGAACGCAGTGTCCATATAGCACGGGCTATGGTGAGCCCCATAACTGCAACAACTGCTGTGTCGTTGGCAGGAGCTTATATATACCTGTGGGTGACGTCCTGCTGGCGGCAAGGTGAGGTGTAAATATGAGCCTGTAAAATAATGGGTAGTTTGTGTGTGCGCTGGATGTCATGGGTGCTCACCTGGCATGTGGGGGCTCTCAGGACAGGGTAGGGGGTCCGTGGTGGAGCTCTCCAGATGTCTAGCTGGAGGTAGCGGTCTGGTTTTGCCGTTGTAGAGGAGGTATCATAGCATGATGGTGTTAAGGGTGGTAGGAAGAGGCAGCTATCCACTGTTATTGAAGAAAATTACGTATCAGCTCCTCACCGAAGCCTCTTCCTATCGCCTGAGATGCTCATGCTGGTAGAAGATTGTAAGCGGAAGGTGACACTTCATGGACTCGGGAGAGTGCATTTGCAACGATGTTGTCCGAGCCTTTGATGTAAAAGATCTTGAGATTGTAGTTCTGCAGGTACGAAGCCCAACGAAGTAAGCGTTGGTTGGAGAACTCGGCTTACTGCAGGAACCGAAAAGGACTATGGTCAGAGCAGATGGTGATGGGTTGAGGTCCTTGAAGATAGGGTTCATAATGTTGTAAGCACAGTATGATGGCGAGTAGCTCCTCTTTGACTGTACTGTAATTACGCAGGTGAGGTTTCAGCTTGTAGCTGTAGTAGCTGACTGGTAAGACTTCTTCCTCTCGCTGTTGCATCAGGACACCCCCAATGGCAGTGCTGCTGGCATCGACATTAAGGATGAACGGTCTCCTCACATCTGGCGAGGCGAGAATGGGATTAGTACAGAGTAAAATTTACAGCTGTTCAAAAGCAATGATTTGTCACGGAACTGAAGTTCCTGCAAAAACGACGATAGTAAGATACTAGGCCTAGGAAACGCACGAGTTGTTTACGTGAAGTAGGCTGAGGATATTGTTGAATGGCTTGTAGGTGAATGCCAAGAGGTGCTATGCTTCTACTGCCTATGATATGACCAAGATACCACACTTTACCTTTGGAAAACGTGGGCTTACCCAAATTAATTTTGAGGCCAACATGGAGAAGCTTGTGGAACAAACGTTGTAGCTGGTGTAGGTGTTCGTCCCAGGTGTTGGTCGCTACAACGATATCATCCAGGTAGGCATAAGTATCGTCCAGGTCTTGGATGATGATGTTGACAGCTCGCTGGAAGGTAGCTGGGGCATTGTAGACTCCAAAAAACAGTCGCTCATATCTAAAGAGGCCAAAAGGAGTGGTGAAAGCAGAGATTTCCTTGGAACAGGTCTCTATGAGTAGAGAATAGTTATATGAGAGGAGCACTGTTATTAGAATTTTGTAAGCATTTAGGAAGATCGTTCATAATTTCAGAGTTAGAGATCACTGGGTTAGAGTCATTGCAGTCAGGAGGAAAAGCAGGGGAGGTATCACTGTGGGTATATGTATTCGTGAAAGTGGATACAGACATCAATACAGGTGGAGGATTACCTTGGTATTGCTTGAGAAGGTTGATGTGACAGAGTTGTGTCTTACGCCGCCGATCTGGAGCCTCTAGAATGTAGTTATGGTTGTTCCGGC
Source organism: Procambarus clarkii (assembly GCF_040958095.1). Lineage (NCBI taxonomy): Eukaryota > Metazoa > Arthropoda > Malacostraca > Decapoda > Cambaridae > Procambarus > Procambarus clarkii. The sequence goes on from NC_091235.1 coordinate 2,740,412, forward strand.
ATTCTTTGATGCGGTATGGACCTGAAAATTTACTCTGGAAGGAAGAGCTTGGGATAGGAAAATATGCCAAAGCGAAGTCTCCTACACTGAATTTTCTTACTTTAGTATTTTGATCAAATTGTGCTTTCATTTCATCTTGAGATGTTGATAAGTAAGCACTGGCAAATTGATGTACTCTTTCAAGAGTGTGTCTCAAGTTTTTAAGAAATTGAGACACATTAAGAGAATCACTGAAGGTGTTTGACGTTAAGGAATCTTTAAATGCTTTGAGGGGACTACGGCACTTACGACCGTAGAGTATCTCATAAGGAGATACTCCAAGAGACTCATTAGGAAGACTTCTGAAAATACACATAAAAAGGCCTAGTTGCTTATCCCAATCTTTCTCTGTACTACAGCAAAACATTTTTAAAAGTGACTTGAGAATTTGATGACTACATTCTAGAGATCCCTGTGAAGCAGGGATCTCTAGAATGATAGGGGCTAGAGAATACTTGAGTGATGTTGAACTCCTTAAGGATTTTCTTAAATAACTCACTAGTGAAGTTTGTGCCACAATCGCTTTTAATTTCCTTGGGAAATCCGTACTGTGTGAAGATCTTCAAGCGATCCTTGACAACTGTAGCAGCCATAATGTTCTTGACGGGAACTGCTATTGGTGTCGGAAAATCCGACACCATTTAATATCATACAGATAATAGCTGCTGTATTACCAACAAGTTAACCATAGAAAACGTAACTTGTAGTGGAATTACCGTCTAAAGAAAACGGGATATCATCACCACATACTATTATAATTCACCAGCTATTCTGCTGGGAATTGTTCTTAAATACATTAGTCTTTGGACTTTACCATCATAAAAACATCTTATATAAAATAACTTAATTATCAATATTAAAGTAGAGTAAATGTGACCCTTCTATCACTTTCTGAAATCTGGACAAAGTAGGCCAGGCGTCAGGGAGGAAGGGGCAGCCATTGTTGATATTGAGACCAGAGGCTCACACGGGAGCAAATTCGGCTCCTGTTAAATTTACTTGGACGTAGTGTTATGGAACCAAAGGTACCATTGTCAACACGATGTCTACAATTCAAGTTAAGTCTATCCGAAACCCGTTTATCATTCATTTATGGCCATTAATGTCAGGATATAGGGTGACCCGGTTAGATTACATGGAAGCCTCAAACTAAAGGTAATTAAGCCAGGTCTTTAATGTTCCATGTACTGTTTTCTCTGATATACTTGTCATATATAGGTATCTGGCTTCACAGCTAGCGCACTTTTGACAGGTCAAGTCGAGGATGCAAGATTATGTGCACCAGTTACTGGGTGATAGAAGCTACCTCAAAGAGGATAATTTGGTGTCTACACTCTAGTTATACCTGGTGGACTAACCTGCTGTACTATAAGAGAAGGAACCTCATCAATGTATGTAGCTATTACTGTAATTTGATTGGCTGCATATGTGTAATATAAACCCCCACTAATGTGTAGAGGATCGATTTGTGAGATTATGAGATTATTGCAGAAATACAGTCCACTTATCATTATACAAATTGCTATCGAAGTATATAAATTAACGTAAATATAAATTCATATAAATTAAATAAATATAAATCTCACAGGTCGGTTCCCACATTATTTGGACCTTCGGAACCGGAATATTTGGTCCTATGAACCCACATTTGGTCATCTTAGTACCGGATGAACCAGTTAACCAGTGGATTCATTAAATATACTAGTGCAGTGTTATTTAAACAAAGGCCAGCAGTCAAGACGGCAGCCTAGCCTCGTGGGAGCTCAGGAGCCTCCCTCAGCCCAGTTCAGCTTCGTCAGCGGTTTCATGCACACCCACAGATATTTGGTGGCGTGTTATTTCGTGAAATGACAGCGCTAATATAGAATCCAGCCAAATTAGTGACTGTGTCTTCGCGAGATTGTTCACGGATTTCGTGGTGTTACATTTCGCGAGAGATTATCTACGAATTTTGTGGACTTTATTTCGCGAGGTCACTAATAATATTTAATACTTCTAGATAATATTAGAAGTTTCATAGAGGCTAATTAAGAGGCTATTAACAATAATTGTGTATATTATTTCTCCAAAATAGAGAATTATTTAATATATATTGCACTAGTGATCACAGTATAATATTTACTAATTGCCAACCCACAACAGGGTAGGATATTACCATTGACTAGTTGAACTATTATTGTTCATCCTAGTCCCATTATTACTATAGTCAGTTGTACTATATTGAACAACCTAACACCATTAATGCATGGTCCAGACCCTATTTTGGGTGTAATTTTTAACAACTCGAGTTGAGTTGTATATATAATAAATTACTTATGATCATTACACCTTTGAGTGATTAATTAGTGTCTCTACCATCCTAGGGTGATATAGAAGAGCTAACCTAAAGGTACTTCCAGTGACACTGGTTTATCACTCAAATCATTAGTGTGTATGATTGTATATATATAATGTGTATTAATTTTAAGTGCTAACCTCTAGTAGAGGTAGGATTATTGCCTAGTGAGTGCAGAATTTAACCCTAGGCTACCATTAGTGTTTGTTCAGTATTATGAGCAGCCCAAGTACAAGTCCCACAAGGCTTCACCAACGAGCCAGTATGGATAATGCAGGGAGAATGAAAAGAACCCTTGCAGGTCTTAAAGGCCACTTAACAAGACAGATCAAGAAATGTGAAGATTTGTCACAACAATCAACAGTTGATTATGCTGACCTGGAAAGCTATTATCAAGCAGCTGCAGGTAAATTTGAGCAAATCAAATGTCAAATAGCAACATATGTGGCTGAACTTGCCAATACCAATTTATCAGAAACAGAAATAGACGACATTATGGTTGATCTTGCGAATTATGAAGATCACACCCAGGCCACGTTACAGCCTTATGTCAAATTAATTGCCCAGAACAAGGCAACAACAACATCAACAGTTGCATCTAATACGAGTCAAGCAGAAGCTCGACTCCCTCCAATTAATTTACCCACTTTCTCAGGAAAAGATGAGGAAGATTGGGACGAATTTTGGAACAAATTCGTTGACCTTGTAGACTCAAAACAATCTTTACCAAAGAGTAGTAAATTCTCTTATTTGCAAGGCCAATTATCAGGTGAGGCTAAAACAGTAGTATCCCATCTGAGATTAACTAATGACGGCTATGATCTGGCAGTAAAACTCCTCAAGGATAATTATGCTGATCCAGAAGTAAGAACATCACATTTAGTTCATGAGCTGTTGCATTTACCCCCACCGGAGGCTTCAGCTGATTCACTCCAAGTCTTCAAGCTGGAGGTAGAATCATTGATCAATGCCCTCAGCCTGACAGCAGATACAAACGGGGCTGAGTGGGTCTTGAAAATAATTGTCCAGGAGAAAATACCTAGGGACATATTGAGACAAATGAGTGCTCATTACAATAAAAGCATCTTATCCATGAATGAAATATCTGAAGGTTTAAAGTCAGTAGTTCATCAATTACGAACACATGACAAATTAAAACCACCAAGTAAACCCTCAGAAACCAATAATAGTAAACCACAGAGTACCAAAGGTACTCCAAATCAATCTAGACAATATAATTCAACACCAAAGTGGAACAGTGGCAGTGTGGGCGTATATGCAGTGGGACCCTCCAAGCCTATAGTTACTGTGTCACCCAAGAACGTGACACCAAAGGGTACTGGAAGCTATGGAACATGTTTGTTCTGCAATGAGAAACATTCAATGTACCACTGCTCTAATTATCCTGATAGTGACGCCCGTGTTGAGCGACTCAAAGATTTGCAACATTGCACGAGGTGCCTCAGGAAACATAACATCAACGACTGTGATACCCAATTACACACCTGTAATAGGTGTAACAAAGGTCAGCACCATGCAGCATTGTGCAGAGACACCAAAACAACGTCTCCAACCCCCAAGGTGGAAGATAGCATTCCCACCACAGTACAGTACTGCAAGGTGCAACAAACAAAGAGTGTCCAATCAGCAAAGTCTAAAGGTAATACGACTTTGCCTACTGCCCAAATTACCATCCTGAATAAGAGGGCCAAGGTCCATACCCGAGGGTTGTTTGACCAAGGATCCCAGAGAACATATATCACTAAAAGGCTGGCAGATGAATTACAATTAAGGCCTGTAGCCCAGATGTCATTCAACATCTCAGGGTTTGTAACAGATGCAGGACCTCAAGTCTACCAGGTGGTACAACCATCAGTACGTTTAGGCAGGTACGTCTGTCGAGTACAAGCCATTGTGGTGGACAAGATACCAGTAGACCTACAAGTTCAAGGTCTGAGAGCAACAGCCAAATTCCTGAGAAATAGAGGAATAAAATTGGCAGATAATATTAAGTCTGATCACCTCAACGACTTCGGTCTCCTTGTAGGGACAGACTATTGCCATCAATTCATTGGTAGCCCTACTAAATATCAGGGCATAACCATGTTAAACTCTGCAGGAGGTAAATTACTCTCAGGCCCAGTATCAAGCCTGAGGAGACCTATGCCTGCAGATAAACAATACCAGTAGAAACCTAAATTTGTCAGCTGATTATATTTCTCCAGTAGCATTATACTAAGGAGATTACAGCTGACTATAGTAACAGAGGTTGATGTTAGTATCATCATTTGAAGCTGAAGATGAGTTCATGAGGCCTCAGTGGCAAATCAGTGAACAGTAGCCTAAATCAGCTACAAGTCACTACGACCAATGTCACTGAACCCACTGCAGTCTCAGAACCATACTTTACTTTAATGATGAGCTATTCAATTTTCTGAATCAATTAACTAAATTAAACCCCAATAAATCTGATGACTGATTTGATACATTTATTATTTAATCAAGATGTATTCCATGGGCCTCAGTGTTTATATATCAGTGACCAGTTACCTGAACAAACTTCAAGTTATATCTAATGTCACTGATCTCACTGCAGTCCCTGAATCATACTTGACTGTAGTACTTGATCACATCCAGTCTTTTGGGTTAAATAATATGTAATAAGGCTTGAATATTAGCCTTTCAAGAGTTGACAGGGAAATGAAATCGCATTAGACTTCTAACCCCTGCAACTATAGTACGGGACATCCGTCCTGTACGAACAGACGCACAAATGTGTGATTACTAACTACTAACATCAAATTAATCTAATAATTCGAAGGAGGAGTATCGGTGTTCGTCTGTTCTAATTAGGACTTCGACCCGTGAGCAGCCCCTGGGGAATTATGTCGGAAAATCCGACACCATTTAATATCATACAGATAATAGCTGCTGTATTACCAACAAGTTAACCATAGAAAACGTAACTTGTAGTGGAATTACCGTCTAAAGAAAACGGGATATCATCACCACATACTATTATAATTCACCAGCTATTCTGCTGGGAATTGTTCTTAAATACATTAGTCTTTGGACTTTACCATCATAAAAACATCTTATATAAAATAACTTAATTATCAATATTAAAGTAGAGTAAATGTGACCCTTCTATCACTTTCTGAAATCTGGACAAAGTAGGCCAGGCGTCAGGGAGGAAGGGGCAGCCATTGTTGATATTGAGACCAGAGGCTCACACGGGAGCAAATTCGGCTCCTGTTAAATTTACTTGGACGTAGTGTTATGGAACCAAAGGTACCATTGTCAACACGATGTCTACAATTCAAGTTAAGTCTATCCGAAACCCGTTTATCATTCATTTATGGCCATTAATGTCAGGATATAGGGTGACCCGGTTAGATTACATGGAAGCCTCAAACTAAAGGTAATTAAGCCAGGTCTTTAATGTTCCATGTACTGTTTTCTCTGATATACTTGTCATATATAGGTATCTGGCTTCACAGCTAGCGCACTTTTGACAGGTCAAGTCGAGGATGCAAGATTATGTGCACCAGTTACTGGGTGATAGAAGCTACCTCAAAGAGGATAATTTGGTGTCTACACTCTAGTTATACCTGGTGGACTAACCTGCTGTACTATAAGAGAAGGAACCTCATCAATGTATGTAGCTATTACTGTAATTTGATTGGCTGCATATGTGTAATATAAACCCCCACTAATGTGTAGAGGATCGATTTGTGAGATTATGAGATTATTGCAGAAATACAGTCCACTTATCATTATACAAATTGCTATCGAAGTATATAAATTAACGTAAATATAAATTCATATAAATTAAATAAATATAAATCTCACAGGTCGGTTCCCACAATTGGGAACCTGGTGGTATGACACATGATAGCAATGATGTAGAGGTTGCCAGACCTGTTTCTTGGTAGAGGCCCGACACAGTCGATTATGAGTTTTGAGGAGGGCTCTGAAGGCACAGGAATAGGAATCAGAGGTGCCTTAGGAATAGGAGCATTGGGTTTACCTGCCATTTGACTTGTATGACAAGTGTTCACGAAGGTCCTCACGTCTCGTACCATGCCTGGCCAATATTATCCTGTAATAAGCCATGGTAGGTTTTGTTGGTGCTGTAATGGGACATCGGGCCATGAGCCAAGTCAATAATGTCTTTTCGTAGAGATGTGGGAACTACCAACTGATCAACATTACCCCAATCATCCTCTGTCGTAAGTTTACTGGGTCTGAATCTGCGAAATAAGATCTAATTATCATTAAAAAATAACCAGGATGGAATCAGTCTTAGTCTGAGCCTGAAAGAACAAGAGAGTTAAAAAAATGTCAGCTTATTGTAACTTACAGAACTCCAACAGGTTGAGATTCGGTGGGAGGCCTTGTGGATCTAGAGGGACGGCTTGGGCTACTTGTGGTGGTTGAGCGGCTCGAGCACACGTAGTCACTAGGACAGGCTGGGAGATGTCTTCTGTTTCTTCTGTCACCAGTAACTCTTCTGCGGCAAACTTCATTGCAGGATCGTCTTCTGTAGCTGAGTCAAATACCTGGTTTGTCACGGATGACTAGGTTCATGGAGTCCTGTTGGTCAGCCAAGTCGTTGCCCAAAAGAAGTTAAATTCCTGGCATGGGTAAAAGTTCCTCCCGTATGGCGACTTGGACTTCTCCACGAATGAAAGAACAATCCAGGTGGACTGTAGTGAATGGGTATGGTGTGGTTGCAGTGAGGTCGGTGATGAGGACGGCTTCTCCAGTGTACATGACTCTGGGTGCAGCGGCTTTCTGAAGAATACTTTGTAGAGCAGCTGTGTCCCTCAAGATGTTCACTTTGACCTTTCCATCAGAATCTCCGCCGTTGGCAGAGACAGTTCCTGGATACACGTGTCTGTTGGATAAAGAAAGATCAGAAGCTGGAACATTGGTATGCATAACAGGCTTATGAGGCTTGGGAGGTTGAGGTTTAGGCTTTTGCGGATCGGTGCTAGTTTTACAATGGGGATTGGTACATTTCACGATGATGAATCTATACACTTTACAATACCTGCAGTGTTTAACATCGGCATGAGTTACTTTAGCAGGACTGGCCCAAGATTTTTTACTGGAATAGGATTCATATGATATGTGAATTAAACTATAGGTATCAGCCAACTGTGCACACCTACGGAGGTTAGTCTCTCCTTTATCTGAAAGGAGAAGACCTATGGGGTTAGGTACACGGCGCATAAATTCTTCCAGGAGTATGAGGTTAATTAATTCTGAAAAAGTGATGATCTGGGCCTACTCCAGCCACTTCATAAAATATCTCGTTTTTGTCTGTACATGCTCTACATAGGTGGTGGCACTGGATTTAACATAATCTCTGAAACGTTGCCTATAACTTTCTGTAGATAAGAGATAGGCATATAGAACTGCTTGCTTCAGTATCTGGTAATCAGTCTTGGTGGCAAGAGTACTGAGGGTCAAGGCAGCTCTTCCTGTAAGATGAGCTCGGAGGAGTCTCGACCATTGGTTCCGAGGCCAGCTGAGTTGAGTAGCCAAAGCCTCAAATGAAGTAAAAAATGAATCCACCTGTCTCTACAAAAGGCGGCATCATTTTGTTACACTGAGTTGGATTAAAATATACCAGGAGGTTGGCTTCTGCTTCCTGGCACTGAGTGAGGTGGGTAGTTTCGAGTCCCATCTCCTGATGTCGAAACTCGAGAGCGGCAGCAGCTTTCTCTCGTTCCAAGTTGAGAACGATGTCGGCTTCTTGTTCTTGAAGCTGAATTCTCTCTCGTTCGCGTTGATGTTGCAGGTCAGCCTCTTCTTGCTGTCGTTGACGTTCTAATTCTGCTTTGCGTTTGTAGAGCCGGAGTTCATTCTTCCGTTCTCGTTGGAGGGTAGCTTCTTGTTGGAGTCGTAGGTGCTCTTGTTTTTGTTCACGGACTAGTGCAGCATCTTTACTTTTCATCTCCCGTCTGGTACATCAGCTTCTGCTGCCAAACGGGCTAATTCGATCTTCAGCTTTATGAGGGTGAGTGCAGACTGGTCAGCGACTTTATATTGTTTCTGTTGTTCTGTAGCCGCTAGGAAGATGCTAAGAAGAAAATTGTTTGTAAGTACGTACGTAACTGCTTCGTGAATCTGGCCCCCTGATCTATCAACAACAATGGCTGACAGTAAAGCCCCCTCCCACTGAAGCATCCCTTGTTCTCCAGATGCATCAAGAAGTGGTAGAGAGGGTCTCCATTTACTCTATTGTGGTACTAATACTTAAGCTAATTCAAGTGAAATGTTTTGATGATGTTCAGAGTCCCGAGACTGTTGTATTAAGCATAGCCATGTGGAAATGATATCCCGTTTTCTATTGATGGAAAATTCCACAGCAGGCTACGTTTTCTATGGGTTAACTGGTTTATACAACCCAGCAGCAATATTATCTGCCTATTGTGTTGAATATTAGTCAATGGTGTCGGGTTGTCTAACATAGGTTAACGTGAAAGTAGGTAGACGTGGGAGTGGGAGTTCTGATGTGGGAGTAGGTTGGCGTGGAAGTAGGTTGACGTGGGAATAGGTTGATGTGCGTGTAGGTTGGCATGGGAGTAGGTTGGCGTGGGAGTGGGAGTTCTGATGTGGGAGAACTCATGACGCCACAGCGATCATTGTCAACAAAACCAGTCGACCAATCACATTAGCCCACGCGTCGCCTGCCCTCCTATTGGCTGCGACAGGTCACGTGGCTACAATGACTGAACTGTTCACAGACACTGGACGGGCGTCGTCTGTTCTTCACAGACATGACTTAATATTCCCGCCATAATGATAATAGTTTCTCCGCCTCAGAAAATATTAAACTATATTAAAGAAAACTGGCCCCCTTGAAATTACTGATGGGGGACTGCGCCAGTGAATGACTCTGAGGGGGGACTAATGAGTCATAAACAGCATCATAAATGATAATTGTAGCCAATTAGCTGAACCCATTACGGGAGTGTGACCAGACAGCCTGAACCATCAAGGTGAATTTGGGGTTTGCCAACCATATCTGTGAATTAAAATGTATGTTTGTTCGAGGTTTGAAGTCAGACGCATGAGGCTAGTTTCATCCAATTTTTCTCGGTAATTGCTGACGGGTACGATCCAAACATGTGCAGGTGTCGAATGTTGTCAAAGACAAGACTGGCAAGTGGAACTATACTGAGGTTACACCCACAGACATCTCCCAGCACCACAGCACTTGTATGCCCTGATCAAGACAAGACTTAAATAAACTAATCATAATACTTAATGTTTCAGCCAAAAAAAACGATCCTGAAGGTTTTTCTTAGATTTAATGTATTAATGTGGAAAGAACTGTGTGTGAAGTGTTCTCGTCCAGTTAGTACTAGAGGTGTGGAAAAGAAGGAGGTGGGAGAGGGAGAGAAAAAAGGAGGGAGACGGTTGAGAGTGTTAAGGATGGGAGTGAGAGGGAGACAGGAGAGGGGAGGAGGGGAAAGGAGTGAAAAGAATGGGCAAGGTGGAAAAAGACAGACACGGGTGCACTTTCTAGTAACTTAATTAATCAAAGTTATAGTTAGAGGCCCAATGGGAGGGGAGGGTGGTCATGGAGGGAGGGTGGTCATGGTGGGAGGGTGGTCATGGTGGGAGGGTGGTCATGGTGGGAGGGTGGTCATGGTGGGAGGGGAGGATGGTCATGGTGGGAGGGTGGTCATGGTGAGAGGGTGGTCATGGTGGGAGGGGAGGATGGTCATGGTGGGAGGGTGGTCATGGTGGGAGGGTGGTCATGGTGGGAGGGGAGGATGGTCATGGTGGGAGGGTGGTCATGGTGAGAGGGTGGTCATGGTGGGAGGGGAGGATGGTCATGGTGGGAGGGTGGTCATGGTGGGAGGGTGGTCATGGTGGGAGGGGAGGATGGTCATGGTGGGAGGGTGGTCATGGTGGGAGGGTGGTCATGGTGGGAGGGGAGGATGGTCATGGTGGGAGGGTGGTCATGGTGGGAGGGGAGGATGGTCATGGTGGGAGGGTGGTCATGGTGGGAGGGGAGGATGGTCATGGTGGGAGGGGAGGATGGTCATGGTGGGAGGGTGGTCATGGTGGGAGGGGAGGATGGTCATGGTGGGAGGGGAGGGTGGTCATGGAGGGAGGGGGAGGGTGGTCATGGAGGGAGGGGAGGGTGGTCATGGAGGGAGGGGAGGGTGGTCATGGTGGGAGGGGAGGGTGGTCATGGAGGGAGGGTGGTCATGGTGGGAGGGGAGGGTGGTCATGGAGGGAGGGGAGGGTGGTCATGGTGGGAGGGGAGGGTGGTCATGGAGGGAGGGGGAGGGTGGTCATGGAGGGAGGGGAGGGTGGTCATGGTGGGAGGGGAAGGTGGTCATGGAGGGAGGGTGGTCATGGTGGGAGGGGAGGGTGGTCATGGTGGGAGGGGAGGGTGGTCATGGAGGGAGGGTGGTCATGGTGGGAGGGGAGGGTGGTCATGGAGGGAGGGGAGGGTGGTCATGGTGGGAGGGGAGGGTGGTCATGGAGGGAGGGGGAGGGTGGTCATGGAGGGAGGGGAGGGTGGTCATGGAGGGAGGGGAGGGTGGTCATGGTGGGAGGGGAGGGTGGTCATGGAGGGAGGGTGGTCATGGTGGGAGGGGAGGGTGGTCATGGAGGGAGGGGAGGGTGGTCATGGTGGGAGGGGAGGGTGGTCATGGAGGGAGGGGGAGGGTGGTCATGGAGGGAGGGGAGGGTGGTCATGGTGGGAGGGGAGGGTGGTCATGGAGGGAGGGTGGTCATGGTGGGAGGGGAGGGTGGTCATGGTGGGAGGGGAGGATGGTCATG